>NC_139832.1:27322662-27470162 GCF_963691815.1 Echiichthys vipera | reverse complement strand
TTGTCTTCCGGCTTTCTTACGGTGCAGACACTTTTCTCTCTGCTCTCGCTCTGCTTACAATTCTTGCTGATATTCTTGTTTTCTTCTATGAGAAATTACGAGCAGCAGCTCCTGGATACTTATAAATCACTGGGACTATACACTTTTTGTTGATAGCAGACAACTGCCATTATGAAATATTTTGCTGTATTTAAATATTTAAATGTTTAAAGTACTGCTCGACCTTGACCTTCCAAAACGCTACACACGGACTGGGACAGAGAAGCTCAGCTAACAGGAGCTAATTAGCAACAAGATGCCTCCCTTTTCCACTAATGATTACCACAAACTGCTCCAGAAGATAACAGTACTGGAAACAAAAATTATTCGGCCCAAAGTGAACATGGAGACAAATGGACAATATGGGAATGAAACTACTCTGCTGATAACCGAAAACACTGAAAGGGAGCAGGCTAACAGAAAGCTAACTAGCCCCACCAAGATGCGGTAGGAGCCAGGTGTAAATGGCTGTAATTCAAACAGTCCTCCCTGGAACTCTCTTGGTGCAAAGCCAAAGCATTACTAATTGCCTCCCTCAAATATGGGAAGATGGTTATCAGGCAGAACCCAGCACCCAGAAACTCATCATGACACTGAGTGGCTTGCAGTGCCATCACACAGGAATGTCTCTTCAACCCCAATACCAGAGAAAGTAACCACGGACCGAGGCTTCTACAAAAACTTGAAGCAACTTTCCCCAAGACACAGGGATTCTACTAAAGAACAGATTTGCTCCACCTTCACAAGACCCAGACTCCCCAAAAGAAGGCTCATCTCCCAGGACCAGAGAAAGGTATGAGGCTAAACCATATGCTACAGGGCTACAGAAAGAGCTAACCACTGGGCATCAAACTTTGATAGTGGGTGACGGAGCTGTGAATGACATAAAACGCTTTTGCAGCAAGGAAAACACCAAGGTACTCTGTTTTCCCAATGACATGGTGTCTGATGTCTCAAAGAATATCCTTATGATTGCTGCTAAGCATTCGACACTGAAATTTCTCATCACCTAGAAAGGAGCCCTTGTTGTTGTGAAGCAACAACCGGAGGTATTAAAACAAGACTTCATTGATCTAATAAATTTCCGTGTTTAAATACTGAAGTGTTTTTCAGTGGACCTCTACCAACAGTTCGGCGAGGAGATGAGAGATTCAGCAGTCTGATGATGCTAATTAGATGGCTCAAAGACACGTGTCCTGCTCAATCAATGAACTTTATTGACGATCTCAACATCTTTTGATGAACGCAGGCACCTCTTTAAGGGGGATAGATTTTGCCTTAACAAGTCTGGAGTACAGCTGCTAAGTTTTATTTTTTGCACCAGCAGTCCCTGTAAAGGACAAGAGACAAGAAAATTCCAAAAAATTGGAGGTCAGTGGACTCAGAAAGAACCTGCAACGTCACCATCTTCACCCCAACAAGTGGAGATTTTCCCCAAAAAGGGGAGTCTCCCCAGGCCCCAACAGGAGACTCCCAACCTTCTATCGAGTATAGCTTGTCAACCTCCAAACTCACCAGTGTCTCCTGTTATCTCCACAAGGTTAGCTTTACTCAATATCAGATCACTAGCCAACAAATCCTTGTTAGTAGATGACATCATTATGACCCATAATCTAGACTTTTTATTTCTTAGTGAAACATTTCTCTTTTCATGTGCTTATAGCTGAGCTCTTTTTAAATAACTTTAAAAATTAGTAAAAAAATAGTAATTATTATATTACTATTTTCTTTTCTTTCACTAAAGCACATTGAGTTGCCTTGGTATGAAATGTAGCAAGGCAACCACAAACCATGGATTACCAGAACCATCCATGATGCCATAAACACAGACACACACACACACTGTAGCCTACAAATGAGGACTGCAGTCTGGATACATGCTTTACAGGCCCAGAGTGGCCTTCAGGAAGTTTCCAAAGGAGTCAGTCTTGTGAAGGCCGGTTTTGTTTCTCTTTTTCTCAACCACAGCGCTGCAGTATATAGTTTATATACAAAGATAATACAGGTCATCTTAGCTGCATCACACCTGAAATTGATGTATGTAGCACCCCTAATAAAACTATGGTTTTGTTGCTGACACATGGAAAGAAAGAGATAACCCACAGCTGGTGCCAAATAAAGAAAAAGGCTTTGCTGGCTGACACCACAGTGTGTGCTGAGATAATGGATTAATGTAAGCAGTCTGCAGGTGATGATGAGGACAGTGGCAAAGTGCTTTGTGTGAATATGTAGTGTGAATTAAGCAGTAATCATAATATTTATGTGTGTCTGTGTGTGTGTGGTGAGGCGACCATTGACGCTTTCACCTGAGGGTCGTCAGTTAACATGGTCGCTGATTAAACCGGAACACCGAACTCATTGATAAAAAAAGCACCAAGAGTCATGTATGGAAGTACTTAACGTACGAGGCAGATGACCATCAATCAGCTGAAGCCACTATGCAAACGATGCTACCATGGTCTTCAGACCACAATTTTAGCATTTACTGTAACAACAAGCAGCGTTCAAAACGTGACACATTTACTCAAACAAAACTATAAACACGGATCAGATAGGTAACGTTATGTTTAACATTGTAATGACAAACTAAACAAGGAAACGTTCACAAGGTCACCTACGATACGTACATGATGTTTGGATGCTTGTGGACACTGCTTGTCTTTTGCAATAATGCCTTATGTAATGTAGCATACTTGCTGTAGGTTTAACGTTAGCCTGCCCCTCGAAGTAATGCAGCCTTGGCAACAACTAAATACTTTTTCAAATGTTTGCAAACCATTTTATGGTCATTTTTTAACATTAACTACCTGCCGCCACCATGTCTGTAAAATCTACTGTTAGTAATGTGTGCTTGTGCATTCTCTGTGTATGAATCTTAATTCTGTTATATTCTGTATGTCTGTTATAGAAATTACTAATTAATTAGAAGTTCATGTTTAAGTAAATTAAATCTTAGAAAATCTTCTATCGAATTGGCATCGTGAATCGTGTAATTTCCCTGGTATTGTCACCTACTACTGAATTTTTGGTATCGTGACATCTCTAGTGGGGGGTACTCTTTTCAATACTGTTTTTTATATTGAAAATGAAAACAGAAGCAACAGCTAAAACCACTTTAATACAACCTAAACTCACCTTTTACAAACCCTACACACAGTGATTTATCTAGCTTATCACCTTGCAGAAGCCAGAGTGTTTCCATATGCTGCACCTCAACTGGAGGTTGAAAATGCCCCGCTCTTCCCCGCCACCAGCCATCCTTTGTTCTGTTGTCGCTGTTGGAGCATGCTGATGACATCATACGAGCAGTGCCATTAAGAGGGGCACTGACAGAGAGTTAATCTAATATTTATTTGCCATTAAAAGTGCTAAAATACATCCATGTAAAGTCTGTCATGCTTGAATACAATTTGCAAATTGTTACTATCGACACGATAGATTATTCACGTTGCAAATCAATTTTTTATCGATATATTTCCCCAATTAGCTACAACTAGCCAAGCACCTATCTATGTAGGTGGATCGTAGGAATATAAACTGATACATCCTTGTAGTAGATTAATCATTACACCTGTTATATCTTCTCTAGAGTGACTGTGAGAAGTATATCTACTTTATGCTTATTGTAGCATCAATATGCTTAACAGCGGAGAGAGATGGCCGACCACATTCAGATGTAGTTCCACACTGGTTTGTTTATTTCCTGAAGTGTGCACATACCATTTAATGAAGAAAAGTTTTACCTACTGGTGTGATGGACTAACGGCTATTGAGGGATTATTCTGCCCTTTTCTTCAGACAAGACTCTCTAAATGCATACAAAACATTCATCTGCTTAAAGACTCAGTTTATCTGGTGGTTTTTGGTCCCGCCTCGGGTACCGGCTCACTTCTGGAACTCCTTAATGCCTTAACAGACCTCTAAGTACCTGAATTGCCTTCTCTGACGTGGTCAGCCATTTCAATATTTTCAGGCCACAGAGTGGGCATCAACCACAACAAAACACATACGTCCCTTTCACAGGCCATCGAAAACAATTTGAATAAGCTGCCATGGGGATGCGGGCCAGGGCCATGGATGCAGAGGTGTCAGACTGGGTGTTTTCTGGATGTGTTGACAGGACACACAAGTTTTGCATTTCTCTTCCATCTAAGCATTAAGGCCACCACATGTAACTCTGAGCCATGGCCTTAATCTTGACCACTCCAAGGTGCTCTGTGTGCAGTTCTTCCAGCACCTTTTGACGCAATTTGGGTAGGACGATCACCCTTTTTCCCAACATTACACAGCCTTGGAGCAAATTCAATTCATTCCCCCGTACAAGATATGCTGAGAGACTACTGTCCGACTTTTTCATGGAGGGAAAACCGCCTGTGGATACCGTCTTCATGACCTAAGACAGTGTAATGTCTGATCTGGTTTCTCGTCTCACGTCAGCACAACGCATGGGCAGGTATTCCAAGTGGTTAATAAGGAACATGTCAATTGTCCTCTGTTAGTTCTTATGCTCTACAGAAAGTGGCAGCCGAGACAATTTGTCAGCGTTGCCATGTTCCGCCGCACATCGATACTTGATGGTGTAAGTGTGCGCTGCTAGTAAGAGTGCCCATTACAGTAGTCCTGCTGCAGCCATTGAAGAAATCGCCTTACTGGGGCTCAGTATGGTTGTTAGTGGGCGATGATCAGTTAACAAAGTAACGTGGCGACTGTAAAGATATGAGTGAAAACGCCTAACTCGAAAAATGATTCCTAGCACTTCTCACTCAATTTGAGCATAGTTTTGCTCTGCTTTGCTCAATGTTCTTGAAGCGATAGGCTGGAAGTGCTGGAAGTGCTGGATCATAATGTGTCAGAACTAGTGGTGGGACACAATTAAAAAAATTAATCTAATTAATTAGAGGCTTTGTATTAATTAAACGTGATTAATCGCATATCAATATTCGAGTAGCAACATTTTTCAATTTCAATGGATTTGGAAATATGACTCAATATATTATAAAAAATAATACAATGCTAAGAAGAAAAGAAAGAAACGTGGAAACCTAACAAAAATTTTCCAAAAATATTTAGAATAATATCCTTGGCATAAAATAAACAGTTAAACATAGATTGCTTTTTCTCCATGTTTTCAAAAACACAGAAACAAAAATGATCCATCAACTAATGACAGTCCCTCCTAGGAGTGTTGTGTAAACGTTGACTGCAGCATGTTTGGCCTTGGGGAGGAGCAGAGGCTGAAGAGCTCCGGTGGGAAGTGAATTTTTAAACAGCCGTGCCCTTGTCCATGTTTCCACTTGGTTGTTTCTAAAGCCCAGTTCAGACCAAAGATTCGCAACACAACTGTTTTCAAACGTTGCAGGTGAGAGTTGCAGCATTGTGGACTGTTAATCTAGCCGGTTGATGTCGTCACCAGTGATTCAACTTGTCAAATCTCACATCACCTGTTTCAACAGTCAATCAAGTCTTAGCACAGTCCACTGGTCAAGTCACTTGGACACTGTCAGCTTGTGGAAAAGGCCGTTATGAACGGAGGCTCAATGACGAGGGTGAGAGAAAGAGAGCGAGAGAGAGAGAGAGAGAGGGGGGGTCGAGCGAGCAATATAATAAAAAAGGAGAGCTAGCACAGTAATCCAGAATAAAGCAGTGAATCGGAGGGAAAAAAACAATATTTTCTCAGTTTCATCTCTATAGAAATGCAGCTGTAACAAGTATCTCACTGTCTCTTTCCTCATTTATATTTTATATTGCTACAAATTATATCCAGCTATGAACAAAAGCCTGAAAAGTTGGAGGTCAGAACAAAAGTACAGAGAGGCTTTGCTAAGGAGATGATATACCGTCTTGTCTCGTCACATTGGTCTGAACGGGCAGGTTTTATAACTTTGCAGACCTGCATGTTGCAAGTAGCTGCAAGTTTCAACTAGTTGATTTGAAAATCTTTGGTCTGAACTGAACTTTAGAACTCAAATATCCGCAGCTCATCTCGCTTCTCATCGGTTTCATTTATCTCGTGTTGCGTCCTGTGGGGTGGGAACTCTTGCAATGAGCAATGTGCATTATATTCGATGAGTCCTAAAAAAGAGCGCGATTGACTTGTGTTGGTTGGCTCAGGTGCGTCCAGTATGGCACTGATTTTGTCGGGTGACTTATGGAGTCCTTGCAAGTTTATTACATGTCCGAGATACTCCAGTGAACCCCGGAAAAACCCACACCTCTTATTTTGAACTCTCAACCCAAATTGTTCCAAACGGTTGAGTAGAGCCTTCAAGTTTTCCAGAAATCCAAGATATCATCTAGAATGCAGTGGATGTCGGGGACCACTTGCAACACCTGGTCCATGATCTTCTTGAAAATTGAGGGCACAGAGGTTATCCCAAAAGGTAAGGAATTGTAACAAAACATGCCTTTGTGTGTAGTGATGGTGAGATATTTCTGTGAATCTTCACATACAGGCACCTGGAGATAAGCTTGTGAATGATCCAGTTTGCTGAAACGATGGCCTCTGGAAAGAGGAGCGAACAGATCTTCAATACGGGGTATTGGATATTGGTCATCGCATAAAGCCGGATAACAGTAACTTTGAAATCCCCACAGATTCTGACGCCACCATTCTTCTTGATGACAGGGACTATTGGAGTTGCCCACTCACTGAACTGAACTGGAGAAACTACTCCTTGTTGGAGTAATCGCCATTTTACCATTTTGGCGAATCACAATGTAGGTGATTGGTGTCCAATTAGGATATACTGTTTGCTTACTGTCTAATGAAGACCACATTATTTTTAATGTTCACTTTTGGTCTGATTCGATACAATGGTTTTTTACGTCTTATTAGTGTAGCGCAAATTAAAGTGTTACCAGAATTCTGATAGAAAAATAACATGACAATGCCAGATTTAAGTTGATTAATGAAACAACTTATTCGTTAACATCCTCTAACATGTACCCGAAGTGTGATTTTGTGAGAGTGCACATGGAAAAAACTATTTGCATCCAGAGTCTTGCTGTCAAATGTCTGTTTTGGGAATGTACTGAATCCACATTACAGTTTTAAATAGGAAGGATTCATGAAACGTGCACTATAACAAAGTTTCTCCTGCCTTGCTTCTGGCAGGTCATCACTTTGCCTCTTCTGCTGGCATCTTACTATGCTATTTTAATGCATTATAAGATGAAGTATTCACATCATTTTCACACTCAAATCATTCATTGACCCCTTGTGTCCCATGTACATGTGTGCATTTGTTATGTTTCTACTTTTTTTCCCTTTAATTTTTCATCATTCTGTAGTGGTACAATGTATCTTTGTGTGTTGTAATAAAAAATGCAGAGCATATTTTCAGCTAACGACCAGGTTTTTACAGAAAACATTTTTAAAGGATTTAAATGTTTAATGGGTATGAGCTTAAGCCTATTGTTAAGCCTACTTACTGTTTTGTAAGGGATGGTTAGCAATATGACAAATATTCTAGCACATTTAGCAAACTAACATCATAAACCTGGACAACCACAGTGTTTTTTCACTGATGGTGAAGTATCATGCCCATAGTGAAGCGTAGAAGTAGCCCCTTCTTTTCTTCTGCATTGTCTGTGGTTTCCATGGTCACAAGGTGAGCCACAGCAGCACATAAAAAAGTTTAACCATCATCAACTTACAGAAGGGAAAAGCCATGTGTGTTCACTCTCTCTCTCCTTGCCACTGCAGTTTCCATTGAACTCTGTGGCTGCTGTCGTGCTTACACTGACAACAAACTACTCTGAACTTGAAGTGCCTTAACATGGAAGTGAAGTGGCCTGTTACAGCGGAAGAAATATATCTCAAATGTTCTTGGCTTTCAGTTCTTTGCAGAAGGTTATTGAGAAACAAATTTCAACTGAAAAAATACAATATAGCCTGTGGCAAAGCTGCTCAACTATTCCTGAGCGTTTTTGGGCTTTAGATGTTTTCAGGAGGCTCATCTCAGCTCTGAGTGCTCACAGCAGCCATCACAGGAAGAGTACAAAATATCCCTACATCTCTCCAAAAGTGTTTTGCAGCAGCTTTCTGCAAATTGCCTTTGAGAGTTCAAGAGGTAAATAGGTCTGAAGGTACCTTACTGTAGGATCATTTCTACATGTTAATAAGATGCACGTTGTCTTCACTAATGGCCCTTGATTTTTAAATTGGCCCAGATTCCTCAGTGATCAGTGTGGTATGTAGTTGGACTGTGAATAAAAATGACTAATGTAACCATCAGCATAAATACTGTCTGAACATTTCATCATGTTTCATCATGGAGGCACTTTTCAGTTTCCCTGGTGTCTCTGATATCGAAGTGTCATCCCGTTGTATTTGTAACACAGGAAGCCTCAGACAGAATATTATCCCAGACATCACTCCGACTAAACATCGCTAGTGCTTTAAAGTGTCACTGTTCTGCTCAGCTATCTCCCACCGAGAGAGTCGTCCTGTCTTCGCTGCACAGTCATGCTTTCAACCACAAGACAACAAGGGAAATCTTGGTGAATGGCGTAATATATATTTTTAGAACATTTTCAACGCTTTTTGCTTCACTGAGGTAAGGGTATTTGACGGGTAAAGTCACAGAATTTGCAAGGATTATTATATAGTCAAACAGAAAAGTGGTACTTCAGCACGTCTCTTGCTGTGAAGACAAAACATTTTTTTCTTCTATGAACATGACCCACTGCTGTAGACAGATATACACACCAATTTTTTAAGTGTGTTGCACCAGTAAATTCACAGTGTATAATAAAGGCTGTACATGTTCCTACAAGTACATCTGCAGTATGATCAAAACCTTTTCCTCTGGGATTTGAGGTCATGCAGCGACGTCTGTGCATGCTGTCAAGTATGGCGTTATATTGGTGCAAAAGGAGCAAAGTGAGATTTTGAGCACAGAAAATTAAATGAATTTTGCAAGAACATATTCTCAGTTGAGCAAGCAAAAAAATATTCTGTTCTCAATAAACGTATTTACATTTTTGCTCTTATTCATTTTAACATGCAATAATAAGCCCTCTCACTTAGTTTTACTCATGTAGGACCTCGAGAGGAAGTGCTGTTTAATGAGTTCTTTGTGTCTGGTTGTTCTGCTCAGCGTCACAGGAAGGCAACAGGACATAAGACGTTTTATACTTGTTTCAATATGAGATAAGGTGTGTTTTACAACCTCAAACCCTCCTAGGGTAATTAAAAAACCAGAACTCCAGGATGAAGGACCCCTTTTAACCTAAATCAACGTCCAATCTGACCGCAATTTGAACTGGAGGAGCGGTCTCTGTTTGGAGACAGACAACTTTCATTAATAAAATCTAAACAACAGAACTTTGTGTAAAAGTTTGGAAAACAGTTAAAGTGCAATGTTTCGTCGCAACTGGCTGTTCAAAGACATTCTTGCAAGTGTGTAACAGTATATGCATTATTTGTATCTTGTTGTGATTATGTTTATGTGGTTTCAGAAGTGCAAAGTCTCTGTCTAATTCCTGAAATATTGTTTGTGTTTTAATAATAGGCCCGTCACTCAGTATCTGTATCTGTTAAAACTGTCTGCCTAAAGATTTTGGTTAAATTGGATATCAGAAAGCTTAATAACGGAAAATCAACCAAAGATAGTTTAATCTTCCCTGTTAGAATTCCGGCATAAAAAGGAGTTGATTCGCTCAGAGCCAAGGGGTTGGGTTATGCCAAGACACCCCCTTTTCGTTCAAGTGTAAGATGGAGGAAAAGACAGAGGTTTTTTCTTCACTCTCTTCTAATTCTCTACCTTTATGCACCTCGTCTCTCTTGGCACCTCTGACCCCCTCTTCTGCGCTTCCTGCAGTTTGTTTTCTTTGTTCTTTTGTTCTTTGTTAACCCAAAGTTAGCAAGAGACGTTACTTTATATTTTGTTTTTTACTAAAGTATTTTCGTTTATTAATCTTTTTTTATCACGTGACTTTCTAAGTTTTCTACGACACGTTTTTATCTTTTATAAGTATAGTAAAAGTTTAGTAAACATCCTGTCCTATTTTGGTGTGGTGCCCTACTTCGAGGTAAAATAAATCTTAAAATTTAAAGAGTCGAGTTAATTCATAATTAATTCAGTGGCTAATATATTCTAGCCATAATATAGGTAGGCTTACTCTCCTACACTCATATGCCCTCTCAAAACTCTTGCTCTCTGCGCTGCGGAGCGCGGCATGCACGCTCTCAATTTCACGCTCTTTGCCTTTATGCTCGTTCAACTTGGCACAGCGTTACAAATGTGCCACAATTCCAACCAATTAGAGCTCTAGAAAAGCTCAATTCAGATTGGCTGTTTTGTCTCCAATCAGCTCGCTAATAGAAGTATTCAGAAACATCAACAGACCACAGTGGAGCGCAGTGGAGTTGTTCGTCTAAAGATGGATAATTATTTATTTTATTATTTACTATTGTGACCGAGGGTTATAGTTGCCTATACTTGGGTAGAATAAGAAATAAAAGATACGGACACTCCATTCACTGAACGGGACGGTGTACTTTATTTTTTCAGTCGGACAAACTCACATCACCAACACTTCCAATCTGTCCCATTCGAAATCAAAGCCCTCAAGAGGAAACTGGGTTACATTATTAATACAGTCTTATAGTGCTGTTGTGTCATGTTGTTTGGATTAACATTATATCTCCATGTATCTTGAGACATCAGCTGTTGAGTGATGTTAGTTTAACTCACCCCTCTCTAGCAGTCCTGTCCTGCATAACTGGGCGATGTCGTCTGAACAGCAACACAAATGTCCCATCACACCCACATGTAACTAGTATGTATCTCTTTTGCTATATATCATATTTCTGAACCTTTTATTAAAATTAGTTTGTACGTTAGCTACTGTTTTGGACATGAATTAGCAAGCATTGGCAACATACAAGATAGTTTGCAAGCTAACTAACGTACAAAAAACTAGACGAAGAAGAAGAACATGAAAGGGAGACAAATATTTCCAACCTGTGACAGCGTTTTGAGGATGGTTTTCAACAGAACTCTCATCGTTTTGGCCTTCAGCACTTGTGCTAGTCTGAGTACTCTACAGACTCTCAGGATGTATGGTGTAAGACAGCTGTGTGAGTCCGAGTGAGGGGACGGTAGAGAGAGAACCAAGAACTCGTACTGTAGCAGCCACATAGAGGCATGGGAGCAAAGCGTGGAGTACTGGCAACGGCGGCGCTTCAGAAGATTCGGAGAAGAAAGACATTCCCCATGCATGGCCCAATTTAAAAGACTTCATTCATTATTCTCCGCTCCAAAAAGGAATCACGTGTCAACCGAAAAACCAAAAAAGAATTTGCCATCTATCTGAAGAAACACACACAGGTAAGGTGTAATTTTTGTTGTTGTCATTATTTTTTCAAAAAGTCAGTTTTCAATGTTAGCAATGCTGAGTCTACACCAGTGGTGGCTGCTGGTCTTTCAAGGAGGGGATGCTCATTTTTCCGGCCTACATCATAAATGTGTTTGTTTATTTATACATAAACTCTACCCTTCGTTCCTTTTCAAGAAAATGATCTGTAGCCTTGTCGACTTGACCAGTGTCAAAGTCCAAAGACCAAAGTCGCTGGGGATCAGTAAAGTCTCCGGATCAGTTCAGAACAACAGATTCGCTCATTTAGCTGTCAATCAAAAAAGGATTCCCCCACAGACAACTCATCCAATCATCATGCAGAAGCAGAGCGTCCATGCCAGCCCACTGCCCCCTAGACCCCTAGAGACGCTGAGCGTCCGATGGGCGGGACAAAGCCCAGCATTTATCCAATGAGTGCGTAGTTTCTCTGCAGTGGAACAACCCGCTCTACGCTTCCCCATTGAAGTCTGTAGAAGCTGAGCTTCCGACTGTGTAAAGGCTGTGGGGATGAATGAGAAGGAAGTTGCGCCGGTTACCTCTGATGTGTGAAGTAGATGATTCTGAACAAAAGATGAAGGCATTCTAGCGTGTATTTAGTCAATGAAATGTATGCAGAGCAGTACATATTTCACCACTTTTCTTTTTTTTCTGGTGACATTTTAGGGGAAGCTGAGCTTCCCTGCAGTCTTAGAGCAATTAGTGGAGGGGATGGGTTGGGCCCGTTGTGGGCCAGTGCGGTGAGAATTGTCCCGGTGGATTTTTGTGTCCCACTCCGCCACTGACAGTGCCTCACTGCTTACTTTCCTGTTATATTAGTAAATCCTAATTCATATTTTTCAGAACCACACATTCATTTGCCTTTCAGCTTCTCAGCCTGCATAGGGTCCTAGCTCCATGTTAGCCTTGTTGAAGGTGTTTATGTGTGTCACATAAAGTGTGTGTGGTGAGAAGCTCTATAGGCTTCACAGTCTGTCTGGAGAGCTCACAGCACAGGTGTGAGGTGTAAAAACGGCCCGGGGAGATAACTGTGTGTTTATACCTGTCCGTCGTATTCAATCTCTCTGAAACATTTTCTTGTATCTCCCCCTTCCCATAAATCAAACCATACTATATATAGAAATATTTATTAATAACATCTGAAGGGACAATTTACACAGTCTGCCTTAAGCTCATAATACATTTTGTGTTAACAATTCAATTAGTATGTCACAACAGAAGAAAGACTTTAAAATGACTCACAGAAAAATGATGCATGCACTGTACCTACAAACACAGAAGAAATTGTCATTGTTATTTGTGACAGTGTCGAATACAAAGACATAAACAATACTGGTATTAATCTGAAGTTCAAAAAACAACTGCAGGGTGTGGTCTAAATGAATAACATAAGCATGGTGTTTAATTAGTCTCAAGACATAAAAACCAGGCACATGCACCTGATATGAGCGCACAGGACAGTATCCACGAGCAGAAAAGCAGCACTTCTGCTCCACGTCCACAAATGCAACTCCTCAACCCTCCCTATGTGCTCTCTTATGCTCAGCATTGCCAGCTGTCAAGTTGACTTTTGAGACACTGAAATAGACAGAGGCTGATATCTTGATCCTTTGGTCATTTTGATAACTTACCCAGTCAGAGGCAGGCAGTTAAAGAACAGCTAGCAGATCATTTTCTTTGCACTTATATCCCATGCATGCACCTGGGTCTGTATTCCCAAAACATCTTAAGGCTAAAAGTAGCTCCTGACTCTCTTATTTATGAATAACTTTTAGAAAAGTAGTTCACACATTTTTTTCATACATCATTTTTACCAGAGGTTTTAGTCCTGTCCGAAAGCGTCATGTCAGTAATTATTCCGGAGAATGTCAGTAAAAAATACAGCAAATAAAAAAGGTAAGGTAAAACTAGTCCTGTCTGAATACCACCCTCTGTAAAACATATGTTGATATTCTGTCATATCTCTTCAATGCATAGTTTCCACATAATTTTTAACATGGAGGCGCTGAAAGAAGCACTCTTATCACTTTTTTTAGATAATCGATTATGCCCTTTAGTTTTGTGTTTATTGAATTTTGTGATATCAGGAAGCTACGTAGCACGCACATGGAAACAGGGAGTAAATCGAGGAACCGCTCCCATCTCTGGTAGAATACAAGGATTTCTTAATCCCGTGTGAATTGTCCATTTATATTACAGACGTCCTGTGGTGAAATGGTTTTACCCCGCGTCCCCACATTACACTAATCCTGTCTGAATAGGACCTTAGTCTGCAATTGATTTTAATCTCTTTATTTGGATATGGCAACATACCTCCTACAGAATTCCTGTCAAGAATTCACTGACAGAGACCCAAAACAGCCAATCACAGTTTCATGAAACATGACATCATCCATAGCAAAAGGCTCAATCGCCCTTTCTCTTAGCTTCAGACTTCTCCCAGTTCCTTAGTAAAAGTTGGTCTTAGCAGCTTTGTGAAGCGGTTTGAAGAGGGCACTGTTATTTATTTTTGTGTTATTTAGTAGAACTCCTAGTGGGAAGATAAATGTTTTGGGAATAAGGGCCCTGGCTTTCATGTTTGCGGACTTTGAGACTAATTAAACACCATAATTAAATTTGATTACAGTTGGACAGGGCTGTATCAATGATTCTCCCAGTATTTTTTCTCTCTCCACCCATGCCTACTTACATACATCTGAAAAAACACACACAGAGGATGCAATTGCCCTTCCACAGAAAATAATAAAAATGTATTGTTGTTTTGGACATGAGGGCTCTGTGGTGTTGGGATGGGGTGATGAGTATGGGCGTTGACGTTAAAATGCACTTAATTGTAGCCTGAAGGTGGTCTTTACGTTTTCGTCGTCATCAAATATAATTTTCAAGGTATATTACACATAAATAAATGTCTGTTAGATAACATCAATTGCCAGTGAGGTACCACAGTGGTGATTGAGCCTATGACCCACTGATGAGAGCCCTTGCATTTGCAGTATTATTAACGGAGTGTCCGTGGTGATATAGCTGCGCCCAGTAAGTTACATGTTTTCCATCACCCAGCAGTGGTTGGTCCGCCAGAGAGTGTAGGTGAACCTGACGCACTCTTCAATGCTCAACACACATGTGAAGTATGGAACGGAAGTATACGCGTGTGAAGTGGTGTTTTTTTCTTGCTTCACAATTACTGCTCATCCACAAAGATGCCGCCAAAAAGAACAAAATTGAAATCTTTGAGATTGTAATTTTAACTCAGAATGCAATACAATATCACAGAGAATCATAAGTAATCGTAGATAGAAATTAGCTATGACATCACCTTAACATGCCACTTTCACTACCACCACCAACATCTGTTTCCTGTATTTTGACCACACCCTGTTAACAAAGTATGACAATTTAACATGCAGTAAATAAAACACTTTATGTTCCCTCTGTCAGTTGCTTTACACACTCTCAGAGCAAATCCCAGTTTACATCTTTACAGGAAGTGTTCTGTGAGAAAAGTCGCCTATAGAGGTAAAACTAAGGCTTAATCTAAGAAAATCTCCTTCGTTCATGTCTGGCCTGGCTGCCAAAGAGTTGAGGCAGCGCTTTATCAATGCAAGAAAAGTTTTTATGTTCGAAACAGCCAAACAAATGTTCAGAAGAGCTGAAGTTTTGTTGATCTGAACAGGAAGCCCCTGTCTCTCTCTCATTTCTATTTCTGTAACCTCATCTGTCTAACTCTAACTGTATCTATGATAGATGTTCACTCACAAATCACAAGTTACAACTTCACACATTTGCCTAAAAATGAATGATTTTGGTCCACAAACTGCAATTTGTTGAAAAAGCTTGACCTGTTAGATAATCTTAACCTGTCAATACTGTCAGTAACATGTCAATGGGATTAATGAAAATACTGTAGTAGTTCAGTTGGAATGTAGTTAAGTGGTTTTTGGTTGTGAAGACACAAGAGGAAGTAAGGAGTGGGAATTAGGTTTTGCAGCAGTTTTAGCAAACTAAAGCCTTGTTCATTCTAATGGCACATCAGTTTGAGTGATGGCATTTAGATGCTGCTACTGTAGTCACTTGTTAGTAACACCATGTACTGCACATTTCAACAATTCAGTAGGATTATCTGCAGGTCCATCTATTGTTCTACCACCTGAAGAGTATGTATGTATGTGTGTGTGTGTGTGTGTGTGTGTGTGTTTCTGGTCATGGCGATGGTGGTGTCTTCAGGGAATTGGTGGATCCCCCTTGGCTTCCACTCCCTGTCGCTCCCTGTCCGACCCACTGAACCACAACAGAGAGAAAGGGGAAGAAAAGGGAGGAAGAGAAAGATGACTGGGTTAGATGCAAACAGAAGCCAAACAAAAAATAAAGATTTATTTGATTTTAAATGAAAAAATTATTGACATTATACAACAAGATTGCACTTCAAAGATCTGATTGTGAAACTTGAATTTAAGAGCAGTTAAAATGCCCTTGGAAGAGGAGCCAATGAATATCTTGAGCTCCATGATATCCAGGATTTTAAATTCTGTGCTTTAGGCTTTATTTGACTATCATCTGTTGCCTTTGTCAAATAAGGGTCCACTAGAAACAAACTTAATCTCTTCAGAAACTCGTGCCTTGTGTCCCCTAGTGCACAGTAGCTAAATGCAAGAGCACATATCTTAATACATTGAAATGATGTACTGTCATTTCTTTTTACTGGAATTGAAAAGCCACTGTGGTTACATGAACAAAACTGGGGAAAATAGACTTGAAGTGTAGAAATATGCTTTTATTCAAGTGAATAGAAATACTATGAATGTTCTCTGTAAATGAAATACAAGGCACTGACATTTTTTTTCCGTACAAGTGAAAGTTTTGTTGATAATGTAAAATCAAGATAGGTATCCAAAACATAATCTAATCTGGGAACATAAAGTATGTTCTGAACATTGACTGAAGTGTTGGTCAAGTCAAGGCAGAAAGTTAGCGGGTCACAAAACCATAGGAATAACCATAGGCCAACCACAAATATCCATACTATATTGAATGTACATACTACACAAAATAATAGGATATATTGTATTTAAATATTTGTTTTTTCATAAGAGTTTATTGATGATTGTGATCTGATCTGAATCTAACTGAAGCAGGTTGTGCGAGTATGTTTCCATGGCGATATGTTTGAGCCCAAGCCAGCCCTGTGAGACTGAAAAGCCTAAATTAAAAACACTAACCTTGCTTCATAAGTGCTGCCCCTGCAGTGTGCCTTTCTTTTATTCAACCATTCATTCATACGGCAAAGAGCTTTCTGCTTTCTTCATTTCCTTTGCTTTCCGCTCAATAGCATCGGAACTGGCTTGAAATGACTCTGGGGAGTTAAAGAGCATTTTGTTGATGTTTCTCTTGGCCGTGTGTGTGTGTGTGTGTGTGTGTGTGTGTGTGTGTGTGTGTGTGACATAACCAGTGGGCCAGGTTCCCTTAGGACTAGTGTGTGAATCTTTTAAGGAAACACAAATAAGCCATTAGTCTGGATCTCCAGCCCTGCCGCTGCAGTCCAGAGCTAATGGCCACAGATAAGTCACGGCTACTGGAGAGTGTCTGACAGAACTTGTGTGCCTTACAAATGGCCCTAGAGACAGCTAGCTAGAAAAGCTTGCCCATTATTGGCAATATCAGGGGCGTTTTTAGGACTTGAGGACATCAGGGGCCTAGCCCAGACCTCTGTAGGCCAGTCATTTAGAAAAGTTAGGTTTGGGATTCATATTGGGCAGCAGATCCGTTCTTATTGGTTCACCAGTCAGCATAACAATGCTGTGATATGTTTTCCTAATCAAAATAGAAGAACGTTCCTATCTGCTATGCTGGTCTGTTAAGCTCAGATGTTCTCTACAGCAGTGGAGGCTGGTCCATTGAGGTAGGGGAGGAAGCTCCTGAATATTTTGAGAGAAAAGAGGAAGATTTAAATTTAAAAAAATAAATAAATAATAAAATAGTAAATGTTTGTTAAAAACTAGTACTATAATGTATACATTTTGTTTCTCTTCCTAAAAACAATTGTGTATTTCTTACCAAAATGCCATAAAAGCGACATATGTTTCTGTTGAGGGCCTGCACAGGCAGTGGAGGGTGGGGGTAGAAGGAGTAATTGGGGAGGAAAAATAAATCTACATCGATTCAATGTTAAACTTCTTTTTTTTCTTTTTTTTTTTACTAAAATACTGATCTGTGATTGGCCGCAACACTGAAAATTACGCACATGGAAGTGCTTCCTCCGTAACGAATCACACATGAAACATGATTGACATCTCCTTTGTCCAATAACCATTTCAGATTTCAACTTCAAATCTCAACCACTAGTGTTCTCTAGCTTAC
This sequence comes from Echiichthys vipera, assembly GCF_963691815.1. Lineage (NCBI taxonomy): Eukaryota > Metazoa > Chordata > Actinopteri > Perciformes > Trachinidae > Echiichthys > Echiichthys vipera. Next base: position 27,452,408 of record NC_139832.1, on the reverse strand, counting down.
ATTATCAAGCTAATTAGCCTTTAATTGAATCTGTTTCAGGGTGTTGTCGCTGAACCCTGGGCAGCAAGGTACTGTGGCCAGAACAGAGAGCTCTGTTTTTCAACTGTAGCCAGGGTGAGAAAACAGCAACTTGTGGCCTCATGGCATGGGCGTTGGACATTCACAAGGCAGAGAAGGTGCTCAGGTGAGTCAAATGTACAGCTACGCTGACATTTATAAAGGTTTAACCTAAGGAATGAAAATGTATTTTGATATTTCGGTTATTGTGATTTTTATTTTGAATTGAAGAAAATGTCTGCTTTTATTTGACTGTATGCGTTTGTCACCTTGGGGTGCAGAAAGAGAGTCCATGCTGCAAAACGTCCTCCCAGTCATTCAGGTGTTAAGACCACACTAAGCACAAAGTGGCAACTGGTTTTAATTACATTTTTTGCCTTGATCGGTTGAGTCACCACAGTAGTGTTAGTTAGTGTTTGGCATAATTGAACAGAGAGACCTGTCAGCCAATCAGACAATTGTTTCCACGTATTTTCTGGTAAACCCTCTCTGATTCTTTTCACTGAAATTACAAAATTACAACGTGGTTGTCTTCTTTAGTGACAATTAACTGCTCAGGTGAAGAGGTTTGGGGATAGAGAGAAAATGTACTAGAATGGCATCACCACACTAATTCGCAAATGTGTATTAATCTGGGCCCTCTAAGTTAATTTTTTATGTCCAAAAGGCGTTATCAGTGGTGCAGAGCAGAATGTTAATGGCGCAAATCAATAGGCCTACAACCAATATGAGCAACGAAATGTGACCTACTACCAAGCACAGCAATGAAACGGCGGTGCTTGGCCTGCTGAAAACAATGGTGGACGGGTCACAACCTTCCTCAAATTACAGCTAAACAGCACACTAAAATGTGCTTCTGAAAACATTTGAGGTACAGTGACAAAATCTTGATACATATTTGATCAGTGCTGTCTAGTTTGAACATTTGATCTGAGTTTTTCAAGCCTGGTGAGTTGTGCTGGATGGACCTGCAGACTGGACGCTGACGCTGTCAGTTATTTTCAGAGAGCGCGGTATGCTTGCACTCACACTGGTAAGTGCGCCCTTATTTGACAAAGGCAAGAGATCATAGTAAAATGAAGCCTATAGAAGACAGACAAGGGCTAAAAAATGTGTGTATGTGCCCCGAAAACTGACCAGTCAACAACAGAGTTGTTATATAATACTACAAGTGTCGGAGGAATTTTGACAGAAATTATTATTATTATTATTACTTCATATAAAAATCAACTCTGCATTGACAGCATCGATGAATATAGCCTACAATGTGAGTCGGACCTGGACACCAGAATGTGATTCGTTGTCAGTTCAGCTAAAATCCCCTAAAACCCTTTTGTTTATTAAATAGGTTTTCATCAGCAGTAACTTAACAAAACTCTTATACAGCTGAAAGCAATCATGAAACTGTTAAATAAAGCAGACAAACAGGGACTCAGAGAAGCAAAGGAGCAGCTGAAGACTTATAAGAAGTTTTTCTGTTACCATGAACAATCATGAGTCACGTCTCGCTCACAACACGCTAGTTTGAAGGGGGAGGGGGGTCCTCTGGCTGTTAGCGTCAATGTCGCTGTCTCATCTTGTCTGGTTTTGTATAGTTTTTGTGAGGTTGAAAGGGTCTCCTCTTTCTTTCCAGATGTCTAAGAACAGTAAAATATATAAATGCAGCTACATAATCCTTTTTAAGTTCTCAATTCTGAAAATGGACTGGGTAACTGGGTTATATTTATTTAGTTTCATTTCACAAGGGATTTCACGTAGCATGAATTCAAATTTCTCTGGTACATAAAATATCTGTAGCAGCCATATTTGTACAGCAAGTAAGTCATCTGAATGGTAGAATAATTGGAAAAGATAATCATTATATTAGTTGGCCTGGTTTTAGAGGGAAGTGTCGTGAGGATAGCTGTAGAAAATCATTCAAGTTCATTAAAGATGGAATAATATTCCTGGGGTCCTTCGTCTCTCTCATAATGAGCATGGTCAGACATCCTCTGGTAAAAATAATGATGTCTATGGAGGGTTTACGTCAACAGTCCTCATGACGACCCATGTTAACAGCTAACAAGCTAGCCAGTGTACCTTAAATTGACTGAGGAATGTTAAACATGCAAACACATCTCATAGAATTTTTAAGTTCTTCAAGAGATAAAACACATATGAGCCGGCAAATGCTAATGCGTTTCATAGCTGATGATGGGCGTTACATTTACCCAGACAGCAATCCATTCTGAAGCGTTTTATCTTCTGACTCCTTTGGCTGAATAGATTTAGATGAATTTACATGAATCAGTCCAGCATCTGTTTCAGCGTGCTCTGTTTTTTTAATGAGTGTAGGCAGGGAATTCAGAAATAGAAACAGCTGAGTGAATAGAGCTGTCTCTCTGTATGTCTCTCTCTCTGTAAGCTAGGTGCCTCTGTTGGGACAATCCCAGCAAGACAAGCATACAGAGGATTATGCAGTGTTTTTGTTATGTGATTGTTTTATGTTATACACAACATTGTAACATAAATATATTAGACTAATTTACAGTCTATGCAGAAGTATTTTTTCTTGGTTCAATTAAATCTCTTTATTAAGAGAAGCGTCTGTACACACTACTGTATGTTGTGCACAAGAATGGAAATGTTTCATTGAAATGATAAAACCATTCCTACACAGGTATGATTTTAATTTAGTATTTTGCTTTCTTAGCCTGATAATGAGTCTGAATGGTCATTTTAATTTGATCCTGAGGTCAGGGACAAGGCCACTCATTTTTTTACAGACCCAATTCATAGTGTACATCAACGCGTCTTTACTTCTACTGCATCAAAAGGTGATTGGTTTTCAATTTGTGTTGGCATCAGCAGTGGACGGTCATTGATCAGTTATTCTGATATGATGTCGATTATACCAAATTTTTAGTCATGCTAGTGGTTATTGGTCTATTAGGTCGAGTTTAAAAATTACTTTTAGATATAAAAACATTAAATTATAAAATAAAAATATTAATCTAATAATATAAGTAAAACATTTTTTAATAATTGTCCAAAAGGTCCAAATAACATAAAGTGGCCCGTACCTCCATGAGTGGGTGCCAGTGTGCAATGGGTTTCCGTGGGTATGTCAGCATCTCATTCCAGTGGTCTCGTCCCAGGCTCTCTGCCTCATTGCCCACCCTGCATACCCCGATCACTTCATTATGTCCGACCCTGCAGGACAGAAACACCAACACATGAAGACTCTAAAATGTTCCATCAGTTAATGTACTGTAGATGAAACTGATATAAGTAGGTGTAGAGGTTATTTAAGACAGAAAAGGTTTAATTGGTACTGAGTTATTTTGAAAATAATACAGCTCTGGATGAATGCATGACATTAAAAATCTGTGGTTGCATTATTTGCTATTATTCTACAATTTAAGGTCAGCCGCTGGATAGAATTGTTTTAAAACTGTGTTTGAATTTCGCTGGGTGAAGAGGCCACTCTCGTAATGCCAAGTGCCCAGAGTGTAGGGAAAAAAAACTATATGCATGCCCAAAGCCTTTGGCAATGGCAGGGGATGGCACGCCTTTTCAGGATCTCAAGCATTATTGAAGATTAGCAGACATGAATGCAGCAGGACAATGTAGTAAATGAGACATTATCTATTATCATATACTATATACTTATTTTTCTGATTGTGCATCTGTCCAAAATCTGTTCCACCTACAAAAGTCACCGTACGTTGGTGACTTACTAACCGATCATAGTCCATGACAGCTATGAGCAGGCTGATCTGGTCGATGTTCTCAGGTGGAACATCAAACACAATGGCTTCATTGTACACTGGGTTTAGTGTGTTGCGCTTGGTTGACGTCTTCCTTTTCTTTAGCCTACGGCCTTCACACATCAGGGACACTTTCACATATGGGTCTGGAGAAAGATAACACGTGGCAAGTTCAATAAGGATGTCAAAATATCCGTTAAAAAGCCATTTAACAAAATACTATGTGTATATTTAACCACCACACCACTGGAAACATCACCTTGTCAGTCAGAACCCACCTGAAGCTCCAGTGATGTCCATGGCTTTGAGATTTCTGGCTTTGATCATGGTGATGGTGAGCCTGCCGGCCGTGGGGAGATAGCACAATGAGAACATCAGCTCTCCTAGGTCCACATTGTCCTGTAAAGAAATATATTACATTCTTATGTTAGTATATTTTATATTAGTACATTTCATTACTGTTCATTTCCAGGGGGATTGCTGGGGATTGTTTAATTGCGTCATAGTTGGCTACTGGGGCAGCATGACTGAGAAGTAGTGCCACGCAACTCTTTTAATATACATCAATGGTTACTTCAATGTTTGCTAGTTAGCGGTCTTCTCTCTCCTTGACTTTTTCTTGGCACTTTGCTACAATTCTTGGCACATTACCAGCAAGAACTCCAGGTCGGTGCAATAGCCTTACACGGCAGTAAAATGTCACGCTGTCTTGCCCATATGTGTAGAAGCTTGCACGTGTGCATGGGATACAAACAAATCAGTGGTCAAAAAGAGGCATTAAACTCATTAACTTTATACTGATGTAAAAGCTAAAACTAATATTTCTACACAGCTCAAGAAATTTCCCAGGTTTTTCCTTCCTTGTCAAAATCTGAGCTGATGCCAAACGCAAACAGAGGCACATTTAAAACTAGAGACAATCTTGGATCACTGGGATCGAGGTTTGTCACGATATTAGAATTCCAAAATCAATACGATACGTAGGAAAATACTCAATACCATTTTCGATACCACAGGGAGAATATTACCAAAAATAAAGGCAGAATTTTTAAAATGAAGTTTATAACAACACAAACAACATCAATAACCCTTTTAAAAAGTTGTCTGATGTAGTGCAAAGAAAAAGGAAAACACATAACTGTAGGGTGTAAATTTGAAGGATATGTTCAAATTCTCTTGTTTGTTTTATTGTGTTGTTTAGCTCAGGGATTTCTGTGGACATTAAATGATTCCATGAAGGAGGTTAAACCTTGGATTCACTTGGTGAATCAGTTGTTGTTAGCCAGGTTTCTCTACAGTGTAAACAGGGATCTGGTCCATGCTAATGTATTCAGCTACAGTCCTGTTTATCTTCTGTGTTTCTGCTGACTTGGCTCCATATGACCTCTGCTGATTAAATAGAGTTGGTATAGCAGCTGACACTGTTTCTGTGTCATTGCTGGTTGACTTTTCAGACACGTTATTATGTCATCCTGTTAAATTAACGTCCCTCATCATTAGACGGGCAGGACTGATGATGTCCACTTTAGCTTTGTTAGCATATTGGCTAGCTTTACATCCTTAGCCCTTCACTGGATGTTAGCCTTGTATGCTTAATACTTCCAAACTTTTGCTTTGTTCATTTTCTACTAAAACTGGGAGTGAAGTTCCTCCAGCAGCAGTGCTAACTGTGTTCAGTCAGCCCATTGTTGTTAACGTGATGAACCAGCGTTAATGAGCTGTAGTTTCTGTCTTACTTGCGTAACATCACCCAGCACTGCGACAACCGAGGGAGGCATGGGCTGCACTGTTGACGGTAAAAGTTATACTTTTGCAAGTTAGTATTGATTTTTTTGACAACCCTACTGGGATCACACTAGCCGCGATGCCAAATCGGTCGAGGGATGTAAAGTGTTTGGGCAAAGGCCACTTCCATACTTTCCACCCACCTACTGCCGGCCCCCTTGCTCTGATCACACCTATTTTCAATCTCATTCTTCATTTTGATCTCAACTATACACCTGTAACTTTTCATGCCTGTATCTTGCACGACTGTGATACTATTGCAGTGACAAAATCTACCAGCAGCTAAATAAATAGATAGCAAAACACTCAAAACTGGTTACAAAACCACTCGGCTTACCAGTTAGCAAGGAGTGTTAGACACTGGATTTGTGATGTTGAGCTTGAGAGAAAATTACTTTAGTTAAGGATTAAGGTGGAAAAATGAAATCAGGTTTAGGTTTAGTCAAGTCAAACGGTTGAGTCAAATCCCTGAAAATCAATGGGTAGATTCAACAGAAGGCACGTTATGAAACATGCCTGTGACACATCCAGTAGAAAAAAATGGAATCCTTTTAATTGCATCTGCAACATGCAGCAACAGCATGTCTCATCATTGATCAGCATGTTTCATATTACAGGAATGTCATGTCATGAACATTTCAATGATATGCAAAATGGTTTTGTTTCTTTTATTTGTTGCCTCTCTAAAACCAGTATGTGGTTACACATGTTGGATCTGCCATAAGGTCGGGCTGTCTTCCTGTGAGAAGATCCCCACTTTCACAACTTATTCAGTCATGCACATGCCAAGCTCTTTTCTTAATTAACACATCCGAAAATAACGTGTGATGGTGTGACAGCGAGTGGTGCGTTTATGAGACACAAGCCCTCACAAGGTTTCTCACACACTCTAGAAACTCGGATTTCTAGTCACACGCTTCCTCCCACTCACGGGCCTGACACAGAGCTTCCTGTTACAAAAACTTAAGAAGCGAAAAGAGCAACAATTGCACTACATTTTGAAAACCTAATCATAACAAGATGATTGAACAGAAAATGACAATTGGTGGATGTGGATCCAGCTGTTTCAGCAAATACAGGTCATTAAATTAAATGATGGCTCTTCTAATATAACAAAACTACTCTGAGTTCAGCTACTTTATGTTTCAGTGGACACAATTGCCAAGCACGTAGGTTAACACTACTATCTGATGTGTCTTAATACCTTCTGTCCAATCCGTGATGAATACACGGGATGTTAGTGATTTTGCACTTAGTCTTTGTCAGAGGCAAACGATTAGATAGAAAGCCTTGTTAAAGGTCAGATGTACTGGTTATACTGGAAAATCATTATATCACTTAGACATCAATAAGTGCTCCTTCTGAGCCTGATTCAGATTAATTTGAGCCAGTCTATACGCACGCACGCACACACACACACACACACACACACACACACACACACACACACACACACACACACACACACACACACACACACACACACACACACACACACACACACACACACACACACACACACACACACACACACACACACACACACACACACACACACACACACACACACACACACACACACACACACACACACACACACACACACACACACACACACACACTCACTCTCTGGGTCCTCTGCTCCAAACCTCTGAAAATCAGATTGGACGAAATGAGTTGATTCATCACAGATGTCAGCATTTACACAACCGCAAACACAAAAATACACTCACACATATGCACGCACATACATTGGCACTGTTGTCCAGGATCTTCAGAATTGATTCATCGCATGAGTTGCTGAAGTAGCATTCACCTCTGACACTCCATCATCATTACTTTGAGCCTCAGGCATTAATGATGTACAGCTTATGATGTCTCCAAGGTGTAACACACATACGACTTTTGGCATAAGTACAGGAATCACACACCGACATACACAAACGGGCTGGCACTCCCCTGGCAAACCAGCTCTCCGCAGATAATGTGATATCGTCCTCCCATCACACACACTCATGCAGCACATTTAAGCTTTCAGACTACAGAGTGCCGCTCAGTCCTCTTCTGAGCACTCAAATCAAGCCTGCGGTCAGGATTATGGTCACTTGTGCTCAGCCAATGAAATTAGAATGGTGCTCTAAAACGCTCCAATAAAGCACAGAGAGAGTATGGACAGTCCATCTTCTCCAATTATAATACTAGCACCTTCTCCCCTTCAGGAGCAGCGAGGCTTTATCTACAAGCCTCTCTCTTGATGTGTCTAAAATAATCACAGGCTCAGTCTAACTCAATCTCCGTCCTTCCTTTCCCAGTATTTTTCTCCTCTTTTGTTTTGTAGGTCCCTTCTGGGGTGTTTGCATGCCTTTGGAGGGCTTCTTTAAAGTGTGCTATGTTTAACATGTTTCCCGATTTGGGGGGCATGGCTGTATGATTAACGTCTGAGCATCAGGCTTTTCCCCCTACATTCTAGCTCCACGATTGGTCTTTAAACATTACAAAAAGCATTAAGCACCAATGTGTGTGGCTTTAGATGACGGAGGACCACACAGGCTGAGAATTATTCTTGATGGACAATAATGTGAATTTCAAAATAGATGTACTGTCCTTTTACATCACAGTAATACAGAACATGTGCTTATAGTTTTCTCATTTTCCAATTCCTACAAAAAAAATCTCAGTCATGATGCATAGGAACTGCAAAACACTTGTCTCCAGAAGAAGACTGTCCAGCAGAGCTCGAGGTTTGGGAATCATGCACAATATTTTTTATTTTTGTTCATTTTCACGCATTAACATCACAAGCACATTTTCATTCCTAGCACCATGTGTAACTTTATGCATCTGTCACCATTGCACACCACCTGCTGCTGCTGCTGCAGATTCATTACCATTTGTCATATCGTTTAATCAGCTTTGATAACTTCACGCAAAGCCTAAACAAAGGAATCGCTGAATGCAGCTCCTGTGATATGAAAATAAAGGATGCTGGATGGACCACAACAAATTTTATCAGGCACCTGAAAACGCACCAAGTTAGCAAACATATTAAGCTCAACTGCATAACTATCAACGTTAGCTTGCTACTGATGTTAGCTTTGTGAAAGGTTAACTTTTAGATTGGCATTCGTTTAATTGCATATTTTTTGCCAGTGCTGTCGGCATCTGCTGGCTAACACCATTAAACCGAGAGAAATACACGTTCATTTTTAATGTCAGCTAAAGGCAAGTTTACATTACAAAAACTGCCTTATTAGCTTACCATTACACTGCGTTTGAGAGGCTAGAGGATTTCTTTATGTATTTGACCTTTATTTAACAGGAAAAGCTCATTGGGACCTTTTTTCAGAGTGCCCTGGCTAAGACAGGCAGCAGCACAACTAACAAAGTTCCTGACAAACATAATGAGCAGCAAATACAAAAAACAGGACTATAATACAATAAAAATATATCAAAGTGACTTGTGACCATCTCTGCTGTCTAGTCAAGTCCTTTCCTGTCCAACCAGAGGTTAATGAACCAATATAAATTTAAAGAGGTAAGATAACCTTTTTATTTTACTTCATGCAAGCTGCACTGCAGAATTTATGAACATTGTTTTAATCAAAACATAAATAACACAGGCTTTTCTGATTCTCAGGAAGTGTATTTTGGTCTTTGGACTCATTGTCAGTAGTAGTCAATAGTCACGTAATAACCCTGTTCCTAGTGGGGTTAAAATAATACTGCTGTCACCTCTGTCACTGTTAAATACACTATTCTTAGCTTAGTTTTTGCACCTTTGATGTTAATGTTATGCAATGTAAAGGATCATATCTATGGCAAACTAATTAAAGGTTAATGTTGTTTCATTACATCTGCTCACCTTTTCACATAGTTCTCATGAATGTGAATTAGGTAAATATTAGAGATGTGCATCTTTCTTTTATAAGACGGTCTGATATCTAGATACAAAGGCTACAATTCAGGAACACATTTTAATATGGGACGATCCAGTGCAATTCGATGCGATGTTGATTAGTTTTGGGCGATGCGATTCAATCTGATAGATACAGTTAATATTTGTTTAATGCAAACACATTAATTTGACATTTTAAATAAATTAAGTCAAGGAACGATACATTTTAATATATAACAATTTGGTGCAATTCTATACAATCTGATACAGTTCTTTAGCCTGGAAATCCAGACCCACATCTATCCAGAAGTAGGGTCTGGCAACGAGCAATAGACCTTCCCAACTAAAGGGGCGGCACCAACACATGCATTTCCAAATACCACTGCACGCAATTGGATAGCACTACAACCAACTACGACCGGAGCAATCAGAGCAATGAACAAGGTGATGACTTCTACGGCTAAGCACTCTCGTCCTCTGTTATCCCCACCCATAACATCAAGAGGGATTTTCTGACATAAAAAATGAGCTCCAACTGAAATTTGCTAGCGATGCAATTGGATTTCCAGGGTAACAGTTCTCAACATTTGTTGACGAACATTCATTCATTTTCCATAAGAAATTAAATGATAAATAAAAAGTGTCATTGCTGCATCCCTTCAAATAGATATATTTCATAAAAGTATTTTTGTTCCTTTACATTATGGCATGGGATGAAAATGGAAGACAAATGTCACACTTCAGAATGACATGTCATTGTGTTTATGACTTTTCCAATCGACACAGATAGACAAAAGACCTAGCCTACTGTCTGAACAAACAAACTAACGTATTTACTATGTCACCAAAGACATGACTCCACTGTAAGGTCCTAGGTCCTGAGCATAGATTGTATAAAAAATGGATGTAACTTCTTCGCCGGGGCCCATTCTCTCAACTTGATCCAATCATATTTGCCTCTGGGAGTCACCATCTTGACAGACTTTGACTCCTTCTTATTTCCTCTTACCAAAAAAGGGCATTGATGTGACGTTGGGGGGAGAGAGATACATCCGTCTGGGTGACGTTTACATAATTAGCCACATTAGCTCACATTAGCTCCACCGCCCGGGAGCTAGGCTAACAGTTACTAGATAAACAGGAGTGGGAGTCCTGTGTCTCTAGCGGAGACTAGATAGCAGGCTGTACTGCAAGTCATGGTGCAAGTGCGGCTAATTAATTAGCATAACAAAGCTAATGTTAACACGATGTGTTCCTAAACATCTGTTTGTACAGTTGATTGAAGGGCAAACCATCTTGTCACTAATAGAAACACCACAGGACGAATGATCGCAGTCCAGGTGTAGATGATGGAGTTAGCATGCTAATCCTGACGACTACCCTCAGGGGCGAAGTGGCGGCCAGAGGCTAACTGTCACTCAAGAGGCCCGCCCCTAATTATTCATAAACTTTTACCTCCAATAAAATAAAAACTAGCCTGTTACAAAAATAAGTGTTGTCATGGAGATATGACCTAAACATACAGACTAAAATGATTTTTGTACCAGGTCTTAAATAGGTTTAATTGTGCTGTGAAAATCGGCCTGTTTAACATGGGGGTCAATGAGAAACTGCTCTATTGTGCAAACTGCTTCTAATTGATATTAGGAGAACTGCAGTTTTTTTGCACTTCCTTATTGGATCAACCAGGAAGTCGCTGTGGTGGGGGCTTGGTCCTGAACAATAAAACGGGGGCATTCAGCCATAGGAGTTGGTTCAATTAATATGTGAGTGTAGGCTATAAGATGTGAATGAAAGGAATACTCTCATATAGTATTTTTAATATTGTACTGAAATATAATGTTAGCAAGAACCTAATACGTCTTTTACTTTTTAAAGATTCTCCCCACTAAGCCTTTTGCACAAATACTGTACATGTACTGTATTGTTGGATCTGTAGTCTAAATAAAACTGTAAATAGTTATAATTGTTTTGAAACATCATATACCTATTTTAATAATGAAGTTTCAAATTTCAAAAGAACTGAAATTAGTTGACTCAGTACTACAGTATGAGGACAAAAAAAAGCCAGCATGAGAGTTTGTTAAGCTCACTTAAACATTAGAGATCCTGTTACATGAGTCCGAGGACCAATCAACAGTACAATATATCTGCCTGGCTGAATGAACATGGTGGAAGTAAATAAATCACTGCAGAGGCTGAACGTTAGCCTTATAGATGAATATACCCTGGCAGAATCAGGTTAGGCTTCATAACTCAGCAATGATTAGTGAGACAATACACAAAACTGTGTCGGTAGTGAATTGGTAGTACAATATAACGACATGAGACTGAATATGTTGCAGCTTTCAAACTACATTCTGTTTGGTTGAAGGACTATCCAATTGCGTTCAGCCATTTGAACTACGTCTCTTGTGCAGAAGAAAAAGGACAGCAGCTTTCCCAGACCAACGTGCAATCGTAGATTGAATTTGGTCTGGCAATAGCCAGGCTAGCTTTCATACATAAATACAAATCAAATGGATATTTTTCATGTATTTTTGTGTGGAATAGGCTATATGTTCCCAGATCACACTGCAGTATGAGCAGATCACAACAGTGGATAACACATAGATATACACAAGCGCCGTTCTGGAACTGATTTGGCCAAGCTGCGACAAGGCTTACGGTGCTTCTGGGCCAGAGGGTTGATTCCTCCGACAAAGAGGAACAATAGAGATCCATTTGAAGACGAGTAAATGTTTTTACTTCACAAAAACAATGCGTAATTGTGACCAGATTGGCCAAAGTGTGCTTCTGTGCACAATGCGTAAATTGGTCTGTGTATCAACAGCTATGAACTTTGTTTGACAAAATTGACTGTCCGTTAGTAAAGTATTACTCTGTAATAGTTATTTAGTTTTGTATTATTGATTAGTGATCTTCACTTACTAATAGTCTAGATGGATGAATATGTTTTGGCCACTGGTTCAGCACAATGTCCTGTGCAGATGAAACTGTCTTTCATAAAATTGCATTTCTTTATTTGTATGTGATTTTTATACTGAATATAACAGTGAAATACTTTTCTGTCTGCCACCAGGCACCACCAACACATCATTCTAGTCCTTTGTTCCTGGTGCTGTTCCTGCACCACAGCCTTCATCACTTTACCAGCACATGGCACAGCTGAATATATGAAGCATAAAAACATGCACATTATGTAAATATTGTTAATTGTGTATTTTTAATAAATATTTGGTTTGGAAGAGAAACAGTTGTAATGCTATTTTCTTCATTTGCACACATCCCATGAAGCTAGTTATGTGGTATGAAGTCCCATTTTATCTTATGGTGAAAATATGTAGAGTTAGAGACAACACTTTTTCTCAAAAAGCGATATTGGCAAAATTCAGACTTTCAATGTACATGTATCTGCTATTTTATCCATATATTATTCTACTTTTGTGAACCTATGACTTTGGTCGTCCACATAAGTAAAGATATGTTTTCATTAGAGATATGAAGAATTTGAAAAAGCAGAATTCAATTTTCAGCATTTGGGCCAAATAATCTCTTTACACATTGCTCTAGGACAAATTTGGGCCTCACTATACATAAAGCTGAGTTTGTTCTGAAAATTTGCATATAAAACACTTATTATTATCATATATGCAAGTACCCTTAAAAGGGGAATTTACAAAAGTATGCAAAATCAAGAAAATAGCCTTAGCCCTCAGAGGGTTAAATTTACAGACATTGTGTAAATTATAGCACAGTTGCGCCATAAACAGCGCCATAAACTGCTTCTTCCCTGCTTCTTCCCTGCTCCCCTGCCCTCTGTCTCTCTAATCACTGAGGGGCGGGGCTGCTCTTCACACACACACACACACAAACACAGAGCGCAAGAGAGAGCGAGAGAGAGAGAGAGAGAGAGCAGCAGAGATAAGAGAATTGGGGGGTACGGGGAGGAGTAATATCGGACGATTTTTCCTGCTCCAAACTACCGGTATTAAAACGACCTTCGACTTCTTGACATCTAGTAAAAATCTTGCTAGCCATTGTGGAGATATACAGTAAATGTCAAGTCAAGAAAAACGGTCTTGCCCCTAAATTCTATGTATTAAGGAGTATAACATTACTAGGCTAGAAGCAATTTTAACATATTGACCCAGCAAACATACATTAAACATTCAGCAAACATTTCTTAAAGAAGAAGGGAACATAAAACAGTTTTGCAAAATCTCCTTAATTTCATATTAAGAAGATATTGAGCAGGGAACATAGGACCCTTGGACAGTAGCCTACTTAGAGCACAGACATGAGAATAGTGCCATTAATTCAACGCTTGACAAGAATGAGAAGAAAAATGTTGGACAATTTAAAGAAAAGAGAAATTTAAAGAAAAGAGAAAAAGAAACAAAATGGAATACTAATACCAGAGGAAGTGAGAGCAAAACCAACATGTTAACAGTAAACATTCATGTTTCACCAGCTAAAACAAAAGAAAATGCTGAATTCTCACCTTGTTGGTTCATGGTTGCCCCTGTAATATGTTCAGAGGCTCCCACTGACTCATTTGGACTATATAAGCATCTAGAGAATCAGTCCCAAAGAGGACATGAGCTGAAAAGTGCTTGTTATATGGTACCATTCATAGGAATAGGAACCTCCAATACTGAATTAACCACACAAATAAACACACTGCGTATGCACATGCTTATCTCATTTATCAATGCCCTAATTGCAGGCCAACTAGGCTGCAGTCAATAGTATTGATTGGACCTGTAGGAGCTGCAGATTACAGTGTCTCTGAGCTCTTCAATGTCTTTGACTCCAAATAATCTACAGCCAAAGAGGAAGAAGGCATGTACATGTAACAACATGATAGATGTCCAAAAACAAATTGAAACTACCCAGTAGAGCAGCTAGGGAATTCAAAAACCATTAAACACACTACTTGCACCAACAGATTAAGAAATTAGGAATTGGCATATATTCAATACACAGTCAAGATAATGCTAGTCAGTAACAATTAGTTCTCTGACCTCCCTTCTACTGTATTTTTCATCTAAGTTGTCTACTCTCCCCTAGCATTTTTCCCTTACACGTGTATATACACTAATTTCATTCAACAAAGAGATATTGAAGAAGAGAAAAAAGCTCCCTGAGCTAAAAACAAACGAACAAACAAAAATGCTTAGGCTAATGGCTGCCAACTGTCTGTTAGCTTGGTTGCTAATGGGGCAATAAGTTTACACAGTTTAAAAAATATATATATTTGAATTCATTGTCTGCTAACCATTCCTTTTTCATGGAGCAGTATATACTCCCAACAGAGGAGGGTTAGTCAGCAGTCTCCACTTCTTCATTACCTTATCAACAGAACTGTCAAGACAGATTGCAGAATGTTTTGCTTAGATTTACTCCCCTGAGATTGCTGGGATACTTATTACTTTTGCCCCACAACTTGTTGTTTTAACTGCTCGTATGAACAGGCCATAATTCTGTATTTTCTGTAATGACTTAATGAATTTTGTCCAGCACCCTATGAGTTCTTTGTCTGAGTCTTTGACTGTCTATGACTTGCTGTGAGGTACAGAGAAGTTTCCAGAGAAGAATTTTAATTACTGTTTCGATTGTGCCGATTTCAAACCTGTAAACTTACATTTTTTTAGGGGTATTTTCTATACTTTTTGACTTGAGAAATGTGTTTCCGAAATTACCAAAAAGACGAGTTGTGATATTCTCTTCAGATCATGAAGCTGAAAGAGAATAATGATTAACTTCATATGTTTTCTGTCATTTATTTTGAGTGGATGGGAGGAGGTAGAGCCGTCATTCACTTCTCAGGTGAAGTAGCCTAGTCAACATGTCGAAGTGGGGAGCGTACCTATGTTCCCTGGGTTCTTTGGTCCCCACTTTTTGTATGTGACCAAGGAACATAGGACCCGTTTTTAAGAAAAAGGTCTGATGTTCCCCGCTTTCCCCAAAAAAGGTCCAATGTTCCCCGCTTTGTATGTGTCCAGGGAACACCGAACCCTTTTTTAAGAAAGGGCACAATGTTCCCTGCTTTTCACAGAAAGGGACCTGTGTCCCCCGGTCTGTTATTTTTTCCACAATCAGTGCTCAATTCCCTGGCAAATAGATCTATGTAGACCCTAACACTATCCCCTAACCCTGGCCCTAACCGTAACCCCCCCTAACCCTAACTAAATGCTGAATTAAATCAGCGAAGGCATAGGCTTGCGCGACCAGGGAACATAGGACCCTGGTCGCGTAAGGGTTTGAAGTTTCCCGAGTAGGGCACTTAGGACCCGGGGAACAGAGGGATAACCCCTCAAAGGGTCCTTAGACAGGATACTGAATCCCAATGCCACCCAATTGCTGTGCCATTGGCATGTGAGTGTTTATTGAGCAGGTAGCACCGTGCATATTAGCCTCTGCCGACAGTATATGCTGGCTTGTGTTGTAAAGCACTTGGTGTGATCACTACGACTATCTCATCTCTCATCTCATCTTCATCCGCTTATCCGGGGTCGGGTCGCGTGGGCAGCAGCTTTAGCAGGGGACCCCAAACTTCCCTTTCCTGGGCCACATTAACCAGCTCTAACTGGGGGATCCCGAGGTGTTCCCAGGCCAGTGTGGAGATATAATCTCTCCACCTAGTCCTGGGTCTTCCCCGAGGCCTCCTCCCAGCTGGCCGTGCCTGGAACACCTCCCTAGGGAGGCGCCCAGGGGGCATCCTTACCAGATGCCCGAACCACCTCAACTGGTTCCTTTCAACGCTAAGGAGCAGCGGCTCTACTCCGAGTTCCTCACGGATGGCTGAACTTCTCACCCTATCTCTAAGGGAGACTCCCGCCACCCTCCTGAGAAAACCCATTTCGGCCGCTTGTACTCGCGACCTCGTTCTTTCGGTCATGACCCAACTTTCATGACCATAGGTGAGGGTAGGAACGAAGATTGACCAGTAGATCGAGAGCTTTGCCTTCCGGCTCAGCTCTCTTTTCGTCACAACGGTGCGGTAGAGCGACTGCAACACCGCCCCCGCTGCTCCGATTCTCCGGCCAAACTCACGCTCCATCGTCCCCTCACTCGTGAACATGATCCCGAGGTACTTGAACTCCTTCACTTGGGGTAAGGACTCATTCCCTACCTGGAGTAAGCAATCCACCGGTTTCCTGCTAAGAGCCATGGCCTCAGATTTAGAGATGCTGATCCTCATCCCAGCCGTTTCACACTCGGCTGCGAACCGATCCAGTGAGTGCTGAAGGTCACTGACCGACGATGCCATCAGGACCACATCATCTGCGAAAAAGCAGAGACGAGATCCTCAGCCCACCGAACTGCAACCCCTCCCCACCACGACTACGCCTTGAAATCCTGTCCATGAAAATCACGAACAGGATTGGTGACAAAGCGCACCCCTGGCGGAGGCCAACCCCCACCGGAAACGAATCCGACTTACTCCCGAGGATCCGGACACAGCTCTCACTTTGGGTGTACAGAGATTGGATGGCCCACAGAAGTGACCCCCTCACCCCATACTCCCGCAGCACCTCCCACAGTATCTCCCTAGGAACCCGGTCATATGCCTTCTCCAGATCCACAAAACACATGTAGACTGGATGAGCATACTCCCAGGCCCCCTCCAGGATCCTTGCGAGAATGAAGAGCTGGTCCGTTGTTCCACGTCCAGGATGGAATCCACATTGTTCCTCTTCAATCTGAGGTTCGACTATAGGACGAACCCTCCTTTCCAGCACCTTGGAGTAGACTTTACCAGGGAGGCTGAGTAGTGTGATACCCCTGTAATTGGCACACACCCTCTGGTCCCCCTTTTTAAAAAGAGGAACCACCACCCCGGTCTGCCACACCCTTGGCACTGTCCCAGACTTCCACGCAATGTTGAAGAGGCGTGTCAACCAAGACAGCCCCTCCCCACCCAAAGTTTTCAGCATTTCTGGCCGAATCTCATCAACCCCTGGGGCTTTGCCACTGTGGAGTTGTTTGACTACCTCAGTGACTTCCGCCAGGGATATTGACAATGATTCCCCATCAGCCTCCAGCTCTGCCTCTACAAAAGAGGGCGTGTTGGTCGGATTAAGGAGTTCCTCAAAGTGCTCCTTCCACCGCCCGATCACCTCATCGGCTGAGGTCACCAGCGTCCCATCTTTACTGTAAACAGCTTGGACGGTTCCCCGTTTCCCCCTCCTGAGATGTCGAATGGTTTTCCAGAAGCACCTTGGTGCCGCCCGAAAGTCCTTCTCCATGGCTTCTCCGAACTCCTCCCACACCCGCTGCTTTGCCTCTGTCACAGCAGAGGCTGCAGCCCTTCTGGCCTGTCGGTACCTTGCAACTGCCTCCGGAGTCTTCTGGGATAGCATATCCCGGAAGGCCTCCTTCTTCAGTCGGACAGCTTCCCTGACCACTGGTGTCCACCACGGTGTTCGAGGGTTACCGCCCCTTGAGGCACCTAAGACCTTGAGGCCACAGCTCACCGCTGCAGCTATAGCAATTGAAGCTTTGAACATTGCCCACTCCGGTTCAATGCCCCAAACCTCCACAGGGATGCCAGAAAAGCTCCGCCGGAGGTGTGAGTTGAAGATCTCTCGGACAGGGGCCTCCTCCAGACGTTCCCAGTTCACCCGCACTACTCGTTTGGGTTTACCTGGTCTGTCCAGAATCTTCCCCCATCCTCTGATCCAACTCATCACCAGATGGTGATCAGTTGACAGCTCTGCCCCTCTCTTCACCCGAGTGTCCAAAACATGCGGCCTCAGATCAAATGATACGATCACAAAATCGATCATCGACCTTTGGCCTAGGGTGCTCTGGTACCACGTACACTTATGAGCATCCTTATGTTCGAACATGGTGTTAGTTATAGATAATCTGTGACTAGCACAGAAGTCTAATAACTGACGACCACTCAGATTTAGATCAGGGAGGCCGTTCCTCCCAATCACGCCTCTCCAGGTGTCTCCATCATTGCCCACGTGGGCGTTGAAGTCTCCCAGCAGAACTATTGAGTCCCCTACTGGAGCCCCATGCAGGACTCCATTCAGGGTCTCCAAGAAGGCAGAATACTCTGAACTGCTGTTTGGTGCATATGCACAAACAACAGTCAGAGTTTTCCCCCCTACCACCCGCAGGCGTAAGGAGGCGACCCTCTCGTCCACCGGGGTGAACTCCAACACCGCGGCGCTCAGCCGGGGGTTTGTGAGTATCCCCACACCCGCCCGGCGCCTCGCACCCTGGGCAACTCCAGAGAAGAATAGTGTCCAACCCCTATCCAGGAGAACGGTTCCAGAACCGAGACTGTGTGTGGAGGTAAGCCCCACCAGATCTAACTGGTAGCGCTCCACCTCCCGCACAAGCTCCGGCTCCTTCCCCGACAGAGAGGTGACATTCCACGTCCCAAGAGCCAGCTTCTGCTGCCCGTGTCTGGTCCGTCGAGGCCCCTCACCTTCACTGCCACCCGTGCAGCAGCGCACCCGACCCAAGTGGTCCCTCCTGCGAGTGGTGGGCCCACAGGATGGAGAGGAGGGAGGTGCCACGTCACTTTTTCGGGCTGTGCCCGGCCGGGCTCCGTGGCAAACCCGGCCACCAGGCGCTCGCCGGCGAGCCCTCCGTCTGGGCCTGGCTCCAGACGGGGGCCCCGGGCTTCCTCCGGGCAGGGTCTCTCTTCCTCTTTGTTGTTTGTCCATTGAGTCTTCGTGAACCATTCTTAGTCCGGCCCCTCGCCTGAGACCACTTTGCCATGGGAGACCCTACCAGGAGCATTAAGCTCCAGACAACACAGCCCTCAGGTTCACAGGGACACACAAACCTCTCCACCATGATAAGGTGATGGTTCCCGGAGAGGCACTACGACTAGACAACTCTATATAAATGTAGTTCATTCACCAGGCACTTAGGGCTGGGAAATATGGCCAAAGTCTTCTGTCAAGATATGGGTAATTTTATATTTACATAGAGATATACAGTGGAGATCAAAGTATAAATTCTTTATTTATTATGAAGTATTGTTATTTTGTATTGTTTAGAATTTGACAGTATCAGCTGTGGCTATACCACTGCTGTACTAGCATGTTTTTTTTAAATATCCAAGGCACAAAAACTTTAATTCTGTGAAAAATACATTGAGCTAAATTAGAGAACAGTAACCATTGTGTCAGAAGAGAAGATTTAAGAAATGTTTTCTTAGGGCTATAGGATTAAAAAATGAATAGGGAGTGTAGAGACTCTTGCTTTGAAGGACTACAGCACATCTGCGCCCAGAGGACATCACTAGTTTCTCACACTGTTCTGGTTTGATCTTGGTCCATTCTGACTCAGTCTCTTCCACAGTTCACTAATTGTAGTGGGTTTCTTAGACATTACTTTGTTGCCAATGATTTTCCAGAAATTCTCTATGAGGTTTAAATCTGACTCTGGGCTGGCCATTTCATTGTTTCATTATTCTTAGCTTCAAGGAACTGCATAACCTGTTTTGCAGTGTAACGGGGGGCATTGTCTTGCATGAAAATTGAAGGCTGATTGGGAGACAATTGCAGCGAAGGTGTTGCAATTAGTGCAAGTAAATTGTCACCAGGTGCCAGATTAACACCAATAACTGGGAGGTATCTAAAAATGTGTTCTTTAATTAAACATGCTAGTACAGCAGTGGTACAGCCACAGCTGATATTCTATCAAATTCTGGACATTAAACAATAACAGTATTTCAGAATAATTCAAGAATTAATACTTTGTTCTCTAATTTTGATATCCACTGTATATAGCTAGCAAGTTTTCTAGTAATTAACTTAATAAATGGTCTATAAAATATACACATGGTAAAGATCACAACGTAAAGTGTCATCTAAATTACGTAAATTACGTAGTACAGTTGGGCTGCTATCTCATCCTTCTTCTCTGACTATTTTAATATATCCCGATATTTGCTCATGTATGTGAAATCATGGGTCATCTTATCCAGCAATGTGAATCCCATTGAACTGTGTGATGATGTAGATGATTATAAAACCAAGATTGGAATTTTCAAATTATATTGCCTCAGGTATTTCAGATAACATTTTCTCTTTGACTTTGATTTATGTTGTCATTGTTACTGTCAATTTCATTATCCATCATCTGTAACCGCTTGTCCCTTAAAGGGGTCGCAGGGGGCTCGAGCCAATCCCAGCTAATACTGGGCTTAAGGCGGGGTACACCCTGGACAAGACGTCAGTCTATCACAAGGCACATAGAGACAGACAGAGACAGACAACCATTCACACGCACACCTAGGGGCAATTGAGAGTCATCAATTAACCTGCATATCTTTGGACTGTGGGAAGAAGCCGGAGAAGACATGTAGAGAACCCATGGCGACACAGGGAGAACATGCAAACGCCACACAGAAGGGCCCCAGCCTGGATTTGAACCCCCTTGCTGTAAGAGGGTAAAAGATGTAAAAGATGCAGTGGTTAGAGCAGTCGCCCCATGTAAAGAGGCTGAAGGTCCTCGAGGCAGCGGCCGCGGGTTCAACTTCAACCTTCGGCCCTTTGCTGCATGTCTCCCCCTCTCTCTCACCTTATTTCCCTTCTGTCCTATATAATGAAGACTTGGAAACCTGCCAAAAAATAATCTAAAAAAAAGATGTGGGCCACATGGCGTAAATGCCATCATCGTGTCATCATCTGCCATTGTCTGCAAGGGTCTGGGGTGGAAAAAAAATGCAGTCTGTACGCGTAGCAAGCACGTGCACGCCCCAGTTGTTCCTCACTTTAGTCCAGTGGGTGACCCTATGCACTTCTAGCTGTATTTCCAAGACAGAGAAGAAGAAAAAAATAGGCAAAAGTTGAAAAGGAAAGTTAAATGAAGACAGTGAAGGCAGAACTTTATAACGTTAAGACAGAGTGAGTGATAAAGGAGGAATTCCACTGTCTTTTGAGGACCATGACACCCAACGCCAATAGATCGGGAAATACATGTGTGGAACCTCGCTAGATTAAGCGAACCTCAGTATGGTTTGATAGACCCATGTCTGCATCTGCAAGACCAGTACAAGTCTGTGAACTGTTGACGGAGTATAATCACAACTTAAGGACTGTGTTAGTGCTCCAACTACCATTCACAGGAGGAATAATTTATTTTTCTCTGAGATTTCAGCGCAGATATATGAGTACATGACAGTCCAGTGCATATGGCCAGGGAAAGCTACAGGCTAACTCTGTGCCAGAAGCCATAATTAATGCACACAGACTGGACCAGTATAGGGTCCCTACTTATCCCAAGGGAGGTAACCTAGTTCTGCTGTGGACAGTGAGTGAGATCGTGAGAGAGAAAGAGACTTTACATTTCCTTAGACCTCTTTTACAGATGCAAAATGCTGGGAAAATGCCAAAAACGGACCAATCAGGTTGCACAGGTTGTGTTTCCAGTCTCTCTGCCGTTGTGTTTGCGGCTCTCCTTCCTGGCTCAGCTGACCTGCCTCTCATCAGCTCATCAACCTTTGGTACTTCTACCCTGGCTTTCTGACCACTCTCCGCCAGATTGTTGTTTCACTGCTGTGGTAGATGCTTTAAGGCTCAGATAGTGTTTTTTGCTTCCTCATGCTTTTCGTGTGCCAATAGCTCTGTTTTTTGTGCTTCAGGATCATCACCCTCTCATCAGTCTGCCAGCCAGCCGGTCATTCCCTTCCTGCCACGCTGTCTTATCCATTCCACTCACGCCAGTCTCATTTACTTGCCTTCAGTCATCACCTAACCCTGCCTAACGATAGCCACCTTTACTGCTCAGACATTTAAGTCCCTAGCACCAGCACAGTCTCAAGAGTCTGGAGGGTTTTGTTGTACAACCACATGCTGTGCGCCCACACACTGACCTTCAGCCAGCCTAAAGCTGTTACACAGGAAAGCCGCCACCCTTCGGTCCATCTCTGGTCCATTTGTTGACATTAGCAGACTCCATCTAGTTATCACTGCCCACCTACAGGCGAGCTGAAGAGATGCAAGGGACCCTGGAGCGTGCAAAATGTCATATCCTTTGGAGTTTCCCGGAAAATCCGTCCCAAAACCTTGTCATAAAAGTCAGTCCGCAGGCTGTTATACGCTAACCAGAAAGTCGGTGAAGGACTCAAATTTTAAGTTACTAACAACCCATTCACCTATTGGCAATAAAAATCAGTACATATAATGTGTAAAATGTTACACACAGGACCATTAATACATTTTAAATTAATAAAACCATGAATACATTTTAAGGTGCATGTTTGAAATTTTTGATGTGGTATCATTTCAGTATCGTTATCGAGATATTTAGGCAGGGTTTTGCATCAAGTCATAACTTTGGTATCATGAAAACACTAGACTGCATCTGACTTTGTTTAAGGTAAACATATCATATCCAAGGTCGGAAAGTCATTTGTAATGGTGATTGCAGTCTGTGTTAGGTAAATGGATGATTAATAAGGGATTATATTTAGAAAGTGGACTTCTCAGACTTGGACACAGGAGACAGGACAGCTTTAATTCACTGGTTGGATGCCTCAGAGGAGGTTCTAACCCATTTATACTGACCTTATTTAGCTTAGAATGCAGTTAGTCTGCAAGATGTTAAAACAATATTTGTAAACCAACAAGACGTGTGTGTGTGTGTGTGTGTGTGTGTGTGTGTGTGATCCCACAAGGGTCCCACAAGGGTCTTTGCATTAATGTAGTTAGCGATGCAATAACAGGTCAGAGTTGTTGAGTGCTGACCCAGCTAATGATCATTTTCTTCCTTTGAACTTAATTACATGATGAAGAGCAGCTGTGTTGTTGGTGTACGATTCAAAGTGTCTCCCAAAACTCAGGCTGAGTAGTGGCCACTCTTCAGAGGCCAGGGGAATGTTCCTAAAACACTCTCTAATATGCTGATTTCTAGTCCTTTGATACAATCGGTCGAGCCAACAGAGTTAACACTTATCAACATCATCAGGTTCCCTATTAGGATTGGGTTTAAATCTGAAATATTGCCAAATAGCTGCTTTTGCTTTTTATCTTTGATACAAAATCATCCGCCATTGTCTAAACTCTCGCCCTGTTACTCTTTGCTGCTTGACTTTGCTAGTGATGCACAGAGCAGACATTTTCAGTTTAACTGAAGGAGGTGTAAATTAAAGTTACAGTAGGTCACCCATGAGGTTCTAATTAATTAATGCTACCTCTGGATCAATATATTAGTGCATACGCACAGTATAGTATCCACTGACACGGTTTGCATATAAACCGGAAAATAAGAGTTTCTATCCCAAACTGAGATATACAATGAGGAATTCCCTTGCAAGGAGATCAAACTTTATTACTGAGTTACCCAGTGTAGCAGCGTTGTAGATTTATCCAAGTGAATAATGTAATATTGAAAGTGTCGCTGTATCTCTGTCAGACCAGCCCCAGCTTTATGTCAGTGTAGATCTGGGTCACTACCCCCAAGTGTTTCCTAGTGCTTTCATTAAACATTAACTGTGTCTAAGTATATTTCTATGTCTCTGCCTCTTGAAACCACAGATGAGTTAACTTGGAGGGGAAATAAGATACAAGTCTCGATGATATATCTTCTTCCCCCTGCTGTTAAAACAGGGTTTTACAGGGTTTCTTGGTCTTTTTGATTGTTTGAGCAGAATCTTGTCAGATGGAAGAAAGGGCATGGGATTTAGGCAGTATAGATAGCCTATCATGGTACGGAAAGTAACAAATGGAAAGCTTTACTTAGAATGTAGCATCAGTGGTGTAAAGAATGATGAAGAGATAGTCACATATTGATAGAAGTTAAGGAAATGGATAAAAGTTGGTATCTCACCGAGGTTACATACTGTATGTCCCGGCAGAGTTTTGTCTCCTGTGGAAAGTCGGCAAGATCCAGGAAGTTGTCAACCACCACTTGGCCAATCAAGTCATGGCGAGAGAACCTGTCAAAGTCGTAGACACTGAAGTGCAGCTTACGGCTCGACAGCTCAGCATACGCCACAGGAAAGAGAAACACCTCATCGAACACTGGGTTAAGTGTTTTGCGGTGCACCTTGGTCTGGTGCTTGGTTTTGCGGTCAGGCAGCAGGTAGATTTTCACGTAAGGATCAGAGGTCCCCGAGAAGTCCTTGGCAGGAAGATCCTGGGCCTTGTGGATCTTCACAATCAGCTGCTCGAGGTCAAAGTCAAACTTCAGGATGAAGAGAAGACGGCCACAGCCGCCAGTGCGACGACCGTCTTCTGTGTCCACTGATCGCTGCTTGTAGAGTTCTGGTTTGATTCGGCCCAAGCCAGACAGTGACTCCTGGCGCTGGAACTGAGCAGGGTTAAAGTCCGGATTGGACAAGTTCATCTGACGACGGATGGAGTTGTGCCTGTAACAAAGTGTGAAATTGGACATATAACATTCAAACCATTTTGATTGGTTATAGTATTTGTTGAGTCTTTGGGCGCGCTCACACTATCCTCCCGGACCGAGACCCGGACTTTAGGGTACTTGTCCCCCCTTCCCTCTCCCCCCGCGCCCCAGCCCCGTTTGTACTCACACTACCTGGGCCTCGGCCAATACTTCTTGCTGTCCATACGCCTTCAAGCCGTAACACGTCACACGCATTGATCGCGTGTGTGTGGCTTTGTTTACAAATCTTTCCACAGACCTCTGAGTTTTTGTGCGTCTTGTCGACTGTTTTTGAATATTTTCATCCGACCAAATCTGCAGTAAACACTCCACCTCCGCATCACACCAACATGAACCTTTCACCACCATTGTTGTTGTTGTTAAATGTCCGCGCATGGTCCCTCCTTCTATTTACATGTCCGAACAGGCGGACATAACGCTACTGCCGTAGGGCTCGTGCTCGTGCGCGTACACGTGCGCACGCTCGTGCTCGTACATGTGCAAACGGCTCCGCTAAAGCCCACCTATTTCAAGCGGGCCGTGGAGGGCCAGCTGGCCCCAGTTGAGCGCGGAGCGGGTGCGCTCACACTACTTAAAGGTACTAGACTTTAGCTGAAAAACCGGTTTTGGCCGCGGCCAAAAGGATAGTGTGATCACGCCCTTTGTTGCTGTGAGGTAACTGTTGAAGCCAATGTGTTCCTGAAATGCTGATGTTTTATGTGCTGTCAACTTTGTAATAATGCATCTCTGAACCCAGAGGTCTAGGTGTATGTGACTGTGTAACTGTGTTTGTCCATCTATGTTTAATTTGCAATTGATGTGTACTGACCGTACAGACGAGGTAGGCTCAGTAATCTGTCTTTGGACCCTGTCCCTAGCCAGAGTGTGGACCTGGTTTTTCTCCAGTTTGGCCTGGGCCTCCAGTGGGATGTCAGGCGACGTGTGGCTTATCTTTAGGCCAGACTCTGGGACAGCCACAGCCAAGGGAGGTCCTGAAGGCTCCTTCACACAGCCATCCTCGCTGTACTCCCTTTCCTCCCCATCCACCTGTGCAGCAGATATCAGTGTTTACAGTGTAGATGCTATTATAGAAATGCTAACTTGGGATGGGAAAATTACATTGGTTTTCTAACAAAAAGCTACAATTATTCATTGCAATGGGACAGGGACAGCCTCCCTTTTTTTGGGATATTGATTGGCTACTCGGCAAATCCCTTGATTAATGCCATTGTTTTATGGCGCTGTCTTCTACTGCCTTTCTATATCCATTTACTGCCATTAGATGTAGGTAAAATTAGGGGAGGAAGTTGGTGTTGCATGGCTAGGGGGATACCCATCAGGAAAGAAAATTAAATCATAAAATTATATTTTAAGCAGCTAAGTTTACATTAAGAAAATATAAAAGAGTCACATATCAAAATGTTGCTCACTTTACCAATACTTTCACTTTTGAATTAGCGCCTCTTCCCCTTACCTCTGTGAGGACGGGCTGTTGGTCTCCTCCCAGGAAGTGCGCACCCTTGAGGACATCTGGGAGGAAGCGGCCACTCAGTGGCACCCAGCATAACTTCCATGAAACAAAGAGGGAGACGCTGAAGAGAGCCAAACCACAGGTGGTCACCAGCAGGGACAACAGGCTTACAGATACATCTAGGGATGGAAGAGAGAAGGGAGGTGAAGACTCAGTGAAAAGAAAACACATACTTTGCTTCTTTTGGCACACATTCCATCTGTTATTCACCAAACTTCGTATCTTGCATATTTAGATGATACCTAAACTCGACTCTGGTATCTCTTACTGTTTGTCTGTAATTGGTAACCACACTTTTGAGAGCATGCCCTGATGCACTTAATGAGTAAGTCCATAACTTCTTAATCCTATATGGGATTGCAACCAAAAATGGGGAATGTTGTATGTTGTAAAATTAAACTTGGTAAAGAAGTTCTCCATGAACATGTGCATGACATACCGTATTCAAACATGGCACCATAAGCCCCATTTGGTTTCTATTCATTCAGCCATACATGTGTGTTAATTTTCTGCTGAAGTCATTTTCAGGGGTCGGAAAAGTGCCATTTTAAAATGTTCTTGTTAATCAGTGTGCCGTATCAACATTAGGCCTATCATTGTGTACCAAGCCTGCTCAGGCAATGTTTTGTTTTTTTCCCCAACCGCACCCCATTCTCTGAAAAAGGCAACGAATACTAGCCAAACAGCAGCAGTGTAGGGTGGGTCTCTACGGAATGCAAATGTGGAAAAAGACGATTAAACTACATAAAATAACAGGCAACACACCTTCCAAAATGTCCCCAAAACTCTTGCACTCCAATTGCTAGTATCCCATACAACTGTAGGTTATAGATGCTCTACTCAAAATACTGAAAAAATGGGGGCTGGGATTGCCTCCACACTGCTCTCGCCCCGCTATGTGAAATAACAATATTTATTCACAGCCTAACATTTATTCATGCACTACCATGCACACAGCCGTAATGTCAATCGCAGAACCATCAGAGAAGCTGGTATTCCAACACAGAGGAAAAGTGACTTAATTCTCTGATTGGAACGCCATTATTCCACTAAATCTTTTCATAGCAAATAGTTGTTTACTGCTTTATTAGTGTTTGGACTGGGGCCCTTCTGTGTTGAGTTTGCATGTTCTCCCTGTGTCTGCGTGGGTTCTCCAGCTTCCTCCCACAGTCCAAAGACATGCAGGTGTTAGGTTAATTGATGACTCTAAATTGCCCGTAGGTGTGAATGTGAGTGTGAATGGTTGTCTGTCTCTGTTTGTCTCTATGTGCCCTGTGATAGACTGGCGTCCTGTCCAGGGTGGACCCCGCCTCAAGCCCTCAGCTGGGATCGGCACAAGAGGTTGAAGATGAGTGAGTGAGTAAGTCCATTAAACTACCGTGTGCCTATGGCTGCTGACCCCTGGTTTACATAAATGCTGAAATTGAAGTTGCTAGAAGCAGTGAGGTTTTTTTTCATATTGATAAAAAAAAAATGTTGATTTTATTATCCCTGTAAGTCATCTTACAAAAACTTGTACAGCTATGTCTGTCATTGATTGCTTGCTGCCATTTTTGTCACGATTTTTTTTCTAGGTAGCTAGATATCTATGAGAGAAGGAATACTGTACATCTTTGCTCTGTGTATCTCTTCATCACTACTGCTTTTTCAATTCTTTTTTTCTTTGTTGCTAGTCATTTTGAATTAGACTCAGCAGAGGGAATGTTTGAAGTTTTTTTAAGCTGAGCCGAGTGCTCTCGCTTGATACAATGCCCTGCAGACTCCAAGATACACTGAAAAAATCAGCATTACTCTGAGCACCATCCAAGGGAGGTTATTCACTCATGACACGGTGTCACATTATCCAAGCAATGCTCTATGTTTTAACAGCTGTTAGATTTTAAAATTGATATTGCTTTGCAAATTTATTTAACAATATTTTCTTTTATTATTTGTCTTTCCTGCTAAAGAGCTGAGAGCATCTCTTAATGGGACAGTGGAGAGTGCTTAGGCATAATGTGAGATATGAGTTCATTTATGGATGCAATTAGAATCCAGTCCTTGAGTTCAAAAGAAAATAATGTTCCATTCTTTATTAGGGAAACTAAAGAGGGCCTAAATTCACTTAGAAACTAATGAAGAAAGAACATATTTTAACCTCAGTTTTTTTTTTAAACTTCTCGACTACTGGAATCATTTATAGGTATCAGGTATTCCTGAATCTCACACATAATTAAAGAGCACGACAGCACTGTAGATGGATTTCTGTAAAAACAATTCAAATTTAAATTCAATTTGAATACATTTAGACATCATCTTCTTCACTATAACACCCAAACACATACATGCCCGTTGACACTAGGCAAGATCTAAATCCATTAGATATTGAAGTGCTCCTACATTAATATGATGTTGTTACAGACCCAGAGTTTTGCTCCACATCAGTGTCAATAGGCTTTAGTGACTATAATGTATTGCAATTATGATGAAAACCAAAGTTTCTAAGGCAATTCTGAAACCAATAAAAAATCATTAATGATTATTAACAATAAACTCACAGCAAAGCAAATCAAATATGCACACTAAAAACCAACCCAATCACACATTCACCTCTCTACTTCCAGTCCGTACTCTATATGCACACACACACACACACACACACACACACACACACACACACACACACACACACACACACACACACACACACACACACACACACACACACACACACACACACACACACACACACACACACACACACACACACACACACACACACACACACACACACACACACACACACACACACACACACACACACACACACACACACACACACACACACACACACACACACACACACACACACACACACACACACTTTCCGCCCTTACTACAAGCCTGACTCAGAAGTTGTAAGTTTCCGATTTCTGATTACTGTGAAACGCAGCATAACCAGCAGTGATGAGCTCCACAGCAGACCAACTGCTGTCATTAAGGTCACTAACATGGCGGCACATTGAGGGAATGTCGTCACAGACACACAGATTAGATTAATAGGGAAAGAGGCAAGTACAAGTGCCATTGTTTTAACTCACTCTTTGATAGATAGGAACTTAACAGACAATTAACTAGATGAAAATATTACAGATTACATCTTGAAATAAATAATCAATACTTTTGCAAATTAGTATATATTCTGATGCTAATTTTTAGTATTGATTATTTTCCAAGATATTTTTGACAACCCTAGTCCAGATTAAATTCCTTTATAATTTTATTGCAGCTAAGTGTGGAGATCAAGATGTGTTTAATGCAATTTAATATTAGATTGTCACACATAACATACCTAATGCACACTTGCTTTTATTAACTTGATGTTTATTGTTATTCATTTTGTACACCAAATATGTTCCTTAAAGTTTCGTTTCATTTTAGATAGAAAATAAATAATAAATAAAATGGACAAAATCTATGGAGTCTGTTGCAAAGTACTGCGTTATTAGAGCAAAGTCAGCGCTGAGAGTTGTGAAATGAGGCGGGCAGAGCACAGCCAGCCCTCTTGTGTGCAGCTATGCACTGGGCACCAGCTGCAATGAATTGAAAGCAGTGGAGAGATGATTAACAGTGCACATCCTGACACAGTGCAGGGCTTGTGTTCTCAGCTAACACAGATAGAGAGCATGCAGATTTTTCCACCTTCTCTAGCTGTGATGTGCCAAATTGTTGATGCATTTGTTACATTAAAAATAGAGATAGTTTGCACCCAAAATCCAGCTTTTCTTTATCTGAATAAAATTACAGCTCATATCAGTAACTTACCCTCACACAGACCTTGTTTCCATCCAAGGCTGACCACTTCCCATTCAAATAACCTTCCTTTCTAAATATTTCAGTAAAAAAATAATACTGACAACACTGTGGGATTACCTGCAATTACCTTTGTAAGAGCCTTTTCTAGAGCCACAGGGTGCCTCCGATTTTTCTATTCCCCTTGCAGGGTGCAATCAAGGCGCCAGGGACTAAGCCCGCTACAGCTGGTGGCAGTTAATTAGATTCAGGAGCTCCAATAATCAATAAGCTAAAGGAAGTTGACAATTATAATTAAAAAAAGGTCAGAGAGGTTTTGATTAGTTTAACTGTCTGCGGTGGGGATGCATGAGTTTATTTGAATATGCATGAAGGAATGGCTGGTGCAAGTTTGAAGTGTTTATTAGTTACTGAGGGTTGAGAGGTGGCTTACAAAGTGGTCAGTAAGGCAGAAAAATACCTTGCTGAGTTCACATTTGGTGTTTTTTGTACAAACATATGTCCACCATAACCATAACCGTATCTCTTTACTTGTGCATGCATTCAAATACATTCAACAAACATGTAATTAATATGCTCTGAATAGCTATTTTAATGCTGTGACTTTTAGACTTTAAAACAGTGAAACTGAATTAACTAATATGACTGTTAAACCTCCTCCCATTTTCAAGAAGAGAGTGTATTCCTATCCATGTTCAAAGAGTTGGAATCTCTTTTTAGATCTTACAAAACCAGAAACACATGAACAAAATTGTAAAGGATGGATTTGGATTAGGTTACAAACAGCAGGTTAATATGCTCTAATGTACGCTGCAAATTTAAGCATGTCCAACTAACTACAGTAGTAATGCAACCCGGTGTTGATGTACTTGAGGTCAAGGAGCATTTCCTACTACATTCATTTGTGAGTTTACTTGTTATGTTAAAAAGCCCCATTCAGATGTCAGCTTTTTATATGAAGCTTTTTCTATGCATTTTGGCCTTTGGTCCACACACAAACTGTGTCTTAGGAGACCTTTTGTAGAACAGCATAGGACTGTCCAAAAAACGATTTGAAAATAATCAATACTAAAAATTAGAATCTGATTAGATACTAACAAGTATCGATACTTCGCCGTCAACGGTGCAGACAAAACAAGACAGAAGCTACAGCTCATCTCTCATTAGCAGCTGAAGACATGAACGCTCACATTCATCCCGTTAACAACTCTGAGCTGGCTATAGACACACTAAACACAGCTAACGCTACCTACCAGTTTTAGTAGAAAATGAACAAAGCAAAAGTGCTGCTTGGAAGAAGCTAGCATTTAATAATAAACAGTAACGTTACTATACCAACTGCATTTAATCAGCAGTGATCATATGGAGCCAAGTCAGCAAAAACACAGAAAATAACAGGGCTGTAGCTGTAGCTAATGCATTAGCATGGACCAGATTCCTGTTTACACTGTGGAGAAACCTGACTAAAAACAGCTGAATCCAAGGTTTAACTTACTTAATGGAATCATTTAATGTCCACAGAAATCCCTGAGCTAAACAACACAATAAAACAAACAACGGAGTTTGAACATATTTGTCATATTTATAGACACCCTACAGTTATGTTTTCTATTTTTTTTGTCGTTTTTAGTGTTGTTATTAATGTTGTTTGTATTGTCTAATTTTTATTCAAATCCTGCCTTAATTGTTTTGTAATTTTCTTCCCATGGTATCGAAAATTATATCAAGTATTTCCCTGGGTATTTGTATCCACTTTGAAATTCTAGTATCATGACAATCCAAGTTCAAAGAACAGAGTTTGTGGCTGTAATGTTAAGTGAGCACCATTATCTCCTTTGTATGGCATCATAATTAGGTCATTTTTTGCAATGGCCGAAATATTGTTTGCTCTCACTTTGTTAACAGGACTTTTACACGTTAACACATTAAAGTACAGTTATTCTTCCACTGTAGGGGAGGAAGAGAGGAGTCAGAATGCGCATTAGTCACGCATATGATCTCCTTCTTCCCTTTTGCACCATTGTAGCCAGCCTTCCAGTAAAAGTTTTTCAGGCTTCTGAGTGGCCAATCTCTTCGGCTTCTTAATTGCAGGATTGGCTAACATGGCTTCAGGGCCGCCTGTTGGTTTGGCATATAGTACGATTGCCAGCTCTTCAATTGAGTTTCCCTAGACCAATGACGAAATGCCTTAAACCTGTATTCTTTCTCATTTCCAGCAGGGGGCGACTACACTGGTCGCAAAAAGAAGTCTGTTTCTATAGGACAATTCACCATGACGTCACAACAATAACATTAGTTCTTTCGGGTGGCAAAAGCCGAAGCGTTCTCCGATGACCCCACTAGTAAACAAGCCCTTCCGTGTTATTTAACCAGAAAAAATAGCTTGAATTACTGGGTGATCTGCACGGAAGTGAAAGTAGAATTTATTTCCACACTTCTAAGAATCTACAAGGGAAATTTCATAGTTGTACATGAACATTTCCATGTCAAATTAGTATAAGAAATTGAAGTTGATGAGAGAAAGCTGTAAGAAAGTTGGTGGTGGTTTATATTTAAAATGACGTTAAGACTTTACAGTATTTGTTGGAGCTGTTAAAGCATGTCATTTTATTGTGAAGGACTGAAGTACGTTCTTGGATGTTCTGACAACATTGATGTTAATGTGGACAACCAGCAGCTCCCAGTGTTTATGGGGAGGAGATCAGGGTGTCTGACTAGGGCAGAGAGCAGCAAACAGCTAATTCACCAGTGTTTGCGTCCTTTTGACCACTCTTGTAAAGACAGAGATAAATCAGGCTGTTAAAACGATATTTGGTTACAAAGATAAGAAGTTAGACTTTAGTTTAACAGTAGAATGATAGAATTTAGCCAGAAACTGTCCGTCTGGAGACACATATCTGTTCTCTTTGAGAAAATGTCTCTGCAAACACGATGATGGAGGTTTGGTTCCTAGTCTGCCCCATTAGAAGAGGCTCCTCATCCATCAGGCAGTCTTGCGGTCTTCTCTGTGGCATTCGTATCCTCTCGCTTTAACCTCCTAACCCATAGGGACCGCTGGATGAATTCAGTATTTTCTGAAGGAAAATACTACACCTTTTGCTGTATATCAGGCAGCTCAACCCCAAACACAACATGTTTTCATTTTTAACTAGGTAAAGTGGTCAGCTTCAGGTCAGTGGAAGCTGCTCGTGTTCTGCCACCCGGATGTGTCTTGATGCCTGTTGTCTACAAACATTCTGAAATGCCCTATAGAAGTCAATGAGAAAATGACCCTACTTCCCACTTAATGATTTATTACCTCAGTAAACCTTTTCCTGATGAATTTATGGTCTCGATCACTTACTCTTTTTCCATACAAAATGTAAATCATGGTCCCAATAGATGATAAAGCAGGGTATGTTTTAGTACGGGGCTAC
The DNA here is from genome assembly GCF_963691815.1 of Echiichthys vipera. NCBI lineage: Eukaryota > Metazoa > Chordata > Actinopteri > Perciformes > Trachinidae > Echiichthys > Echiichthys vipera. The sequence continues at coordinate 27,418,811 of NC_139832.1, read as the reverse complement.
GTTGTGACAGGTCGCCATGCTAGTGACAGGATAGAGACTTATTATTGCATATTATTGAGGCACTGTGTACATAGAAATAGCTGTGAACTTGGTTTTGGGTGTTGTCAGTTTTACATAAAGCCATTAAACACTTTGACCCTCTCATAGTGTGCTTTCCCTTCGTCAACATTAATTGTCGTCTTAAAATGTTTTGTTCAGGTTTCAGATGAAGTAGTTTTTAAATACTTTAAGCGTGGAATATGGAGGAGCGAGAGGGAACATGAGTCCCAACATGATGCAAATGCATGTGGGTATTGAGGCTGTCCAGCGGTAGCCTATTTCCATACTGCTGATGAGTCAGTGGCACTGGCAACATTCAATTCTTCTTGCAACAATGCATTTGACAACGTAGTTGGGCGTGAGGTCCATTGAGGTTAGGGTTTTGAGATACCAAGTTTAGTGAGTCATGTCACATACAGAGGTAAAGCATGTACTTTTGAAAAGGAAAAACATATTTCAAATGATAAAAAATACAACCATTTAAAGTTGTATGTACCTCCCCTTGTCCTTTCATCTCATTTTTATCACCAATTATACACATTTTTACACATCTGTTATCAACAAGTGCATAGGAAATACATGCTAAAAACAATAGTTTTCGAAGTCACTTAGCTGGCAACAGAGAGAATGTCTTCCAACCTGGAAGCACATCAGTGGAAGAGATCAGAGTCTGGTTTTCTTTGTCTATACAATGTGAATGGATTTTTTAGAAGCATTGGCAGAGGCATTCTGCTGCCTCTGAATTGAATCAAGCTTAAAACCCCAAAGTGAACAGACACACAGATGGCTGCTTTTATTGATTTGGACTAAATCTCCCTTTGATGAGGCATTGTGTGAATCAACAACATCCTCTAGGATGGTTGATTATCCAGCTATGCTGTAGAAAGGCTTATTGGTATTGAACCTAAGAATAGTTTGCAGAAAGAGACCTAACATCAGTAACTATGAAACTTAAATGTTCCTGCCCGTCCCTGTATGTTTAATTTAACATGCTTGTGTTATTGTGACATGCACTCATACTCACACATGCAGGCACACCATCACATTTGTCTTCTGTCAGGGGCTAGGACAGTTTCCAAGCAGGAATAAGGATTTATAAATTAACCTTTGAGTGTATGTGTGTATCCATCTGTCTTGTGCATGTGTGCAATATTTATTCTGTATTCAAACTGTCTACAGGTTTAACCCTCAGCACCCAGCTGAAAAATTGCCTTTATTGTCTGTTCTGTTATATTAGAATGCAGAGACAGCAGACATTTTGCCAGAACTAAGTTATAAAATAGCTTCTTGTCTAGTGACAATTAGCATCCATAAATCCGTTTAGGAATCACATACAGATTTGTTTCATAATCATCAAATAGTTCAATATCAAAAGTAGTCCAGTGTTTTTTGTCTGTACAGTTGTAGTTAGTAGTAGTAGTGCACAAAATTGGTCAAAATTGTGTGCCAATTTAGCATGACTTTTTCAGTGCTCTCTAGTTCCATCCTTCCGTCACAACTCAGCCTCCTTCATTTTGTGATCTGCCTCCATTATCATCAGGACTGATAAAAACTTGCTGTTTAAAGGTGCATTCACATCGGGGGGCGACAGACGCGACAGTATTACCTACAAATTCAGTGGTACAGACGCGACTTCAAGACGCGCAACAAGTTAGGCGCGTTTCGTGCGCCAAGATGGACGCGATGTCACTTCAACATGGCCGAGCTTAAGGTGGCTACTCGCTAACAGCTGTCGCTCCAAACTTGGCGCTTGATCATAATGATAAATATGATCACGCAACACATTACTTGCATTTCAGGTGTTCTGTCGCGTCTGCCGCGGCCGGGTGTGAATGCACCGTAAGGAATGTTACGAGGTCACGATTCTCCAAATCCACAGACTCTGACAGTAGTGTATGGCTACTACCAGCTTCACTGTGCGCATATTGAATTGTATTACCTGTTACTGAATTAATCAATGTGTATACATCGTAGTAAAACCATCCAGTTAACTGATTTATTCATTTTATTTATTTGTTATTAATTTCTTTTAAGGTAGCTCTGCTGACTGATATTGCCTCCAGTACAATGAGTATATTATATTTATTTCAAACATTTTTAAAACAAATTTTACTATTTTTTTACACAGTTACTTGTAATTTTATCTGTTGGAGGGCCGCATAGCTGCGCGTAAAGAGAAAAAAATGTGCCATGTGAAACAATAAAGTGGAATATAGCCTATGGATAATACGGTTAATGGTTAAAAACACCTAAAAACCTAAGACGAGAGTGAGTTGAAACAATAGTGATTGATCATATGACCCCCGAATGAGAGCGCTTGTATTTGCCTCTTTACCGAACAGTGGCGACGGTCATTGGATAAATACTGGGCCTTTTCCCGCCCATCGGACGCTCAGCGTCTCTGGGGGTCTATGGGGCAGTGGGCTGGCACGGATGCTCTGCTTCTGCATAATGATTGGATGATCTGTCTGAGGCGGAATCCTTTTTTGTTTGACAGCTAAATGACCGAATTAGCGATCTTGAAGATAAAACATCCAACGGAGCGTTTTCCAAGTTTTTCATTCCGTTGTTCTGATCTGATCCGGAGACTTTTCCGATCCCCAGAGACTTTGTCTTTGTTAAAAACGACTAGCGTTGTAGTTGCTGACTCTGTTCTGTCACTCTGCGGTTTCTTTCTCCCCCCGTCACGATCACTCACACTCACAGGCAGTTACACTTCACAGTAGCCTGGCGCAGCAGCTCCAGCTGGGCCAAGGCCATTTAAGCAGCCTAGCTCTGCTGCCATTGGGAGGAAACTGGTCAAGTCCCTGGAAAAGACGCAGAGTTGGTACGACAAGGTCACAGATCATTTTCTTGAAAAGGAACGAAGGGTAGAATTTACATATGAATAAACAAACACATTTATGATGTAGGCCGAAAAATGAGCTTCCCCTCCTTGAAAGACCAGACACTGTTGCCGAGAAATACGATCAGTGTGTCTGTGGCGTTGCCAGGCTCACTCTTATGTGTCTGGTGCAGTAACATTTTATGATTGCTTACTTACAATGGAGTATCAATAGACAAATGGAGCATGTGAAGGCATCACGCAGCATCACGGAGGGGAGAGTTTCTAATCTACTGATGTCATACAGTCGACGCTGTTCAGTTTCCAAAGGAACTCTGGGAGATGAGGTCGCAGAGGCTTGCTGCGGTTGCATCTATCTAAAGAGGCCGCTAGAGACAACGTATCTCAATTTTCTTTAAGGAAATATTAAGGTAAGAAAAAAAGTTTTGTAAAAAAGTACCACTATTGGTGTGATGAGACAGCGTGAAAGTTGAACTTCATACCTGCCAGACGTCCACTGCCTTACTTTCCGCATTGCTAAACATAAGCCACACTACTTTGTGGATTGCTCTCTGTGTTTGCAAGCATTAGTGGTGATAAGTGGGTAAGAGGTCTGTGCCTTTGGGAAAGGTTCATTGAAGGCCCATCACACACTCTGTTTAGTCCCTGACCAGGGCGGACACACAGCAAAGACACAACAATTTTCACAAGGTATACAGATGAAGAAGGGCTTTAAAAACAAACAACCAAACAAACAAAAAATCGCTTTGTGTAGAAATATGGGCTTTGTATGTATATTTACAGTTATATATCTATATAAGTGTATGTAGATGTGCTTCTATGGATGTTTATATGTAGGCCTATATCTTGTATTATTTTACTTTATATATATTACATGTTATTTATAAAATTGTATACTATTTATTATTGTACAGTTAGATTTACAAGACATATAGTGGATAAAAGGTACAGATTACAGCAATCACTGAATTGTTAAAAAGGGGTAGGATTAAATTAGTGTGAAACTTCTTCCTACTCCTTTTCAGACAGAATCAATTGTATATATGTTGTTACAGGTTTTCTCTTATTTGTTAAACTAATTTAATTTTGTATACTTTGTATTATTTTTTTGACATGTATGAAATAAATTCAGAAATTCAAATTCAAGATACTCACAAAGATGGCAGTTTATTCCTGTTTTCTATCCAGCACACACAGATTTAACCTTTAATTAAACTACTGTACTGGTGTATGCATCGATGTGGAATGGCTGATTCATTTTGATGTTCATCAATCTATCTACCATTGTGGTCCAAACAACTGAATGGATTGCCATTCAATTTGGAAAATATTTACATCCCCCGATCCCTTAACTATTCATCTAGCACTACCATCGGGTCAAATATTTAAATTAATTAATGAGCAATCTGACATTCCAACTGTACTTTGTGTTTAATGCTAATAAGCTGATGTTAACTATCTCAACTAACATGATGAACATGGTAAAGATTACATGGTAAAGATAACTTGCTAAGTAACAGCATGCTAGCTTAGTTTAGTTTAGCTTTATCATTAAGAGCATGTAGCATCTAGGTCAAAGCACCGGAGCAGCTACAGTAGCATGACTGTAGAGTCCAAGGGCGCACTCACACTGTCCATTCATACCGTGCCCTGGCATGCTTCACGGCTTAAGTTTAGTTTTTTTTTATCAATGTGAGTTTTTTTGGCCAGTGAGATGCAAATGTACGGGCACAAGCCTGCGCATGAGTACGAGCTTGAGCGCAAGCATTGACAGCAGTACTGATGTCTTTTTATTTGCGTCTGTTCCCGGGACGGATATTTAAGAAGAAGAAGAAAAATATTCAAAAACAGTCAGACAAAACTAAATCTCTGAGGGGTTATGACGTATAAGCAAGAAGCATTTGAGCCAAAGGCTAGATTATTTCAAGTAATGTGCGTACGAAGAGTGGAAGATGGCAGGGGGGGACAATCACCCTAAAGCACAGGGCAGGGTATGAATAGAAAGTGTGAGTGCGCCCTAAGACTTGCTGTACTTTCGTTTAGCGTCTTTTTAGTCTTCCAGCTGCTCAAAGCGCTTTTACACTACTAGCCACATTCACCGATTCACACAGACATTCATACACTAATGTCAGAGACTACCATGCAAGGTGCTCATCAGGATCTAATCTAATCCTTCACGCACCAATGGCACAGCCTTCATCCAATCCTAATCATCCGATTAGTGGACGACTCGCTCTACCTCCTGAGCTAGAGCTGCCCTCACTTCTCTTTAAGAATTGGATAATGAAGTTGTTTTTTTCTAAATTGTTTGAAAAAAGCAATTAAAAAGCCAAAACAACATATAGGAAAAAAAAAAAACATGACTACATTTTAACATCTATAAAATGATGTCACTGTCAGGTTAGTAGAATTATTAAGAGCAGATTAAGTAAAGAAAGCCATGCTTTATGACCAATTTATTGTTATTGTTAGCGGGGCTCAGGCTAGAGCTATCTCTTTAAACTCTTCAGTGTACTGTAGGTTAGGGGGGGTCAGTCAGCAGTGGGTCATTAAGAAACAATAACTGAGGTGAAAGGGCATGGGAGTGTGGTTTCTAAGGGGAAGCATAAGGATAATTTCCTGGAAATGACTTTTACTGTGCAGAGTGGGAAGAAAGGGAACAGTTGCGCTTGGATAACACCTGGAGGCATGTAGCTATGTGTAGGGGATTCAAATGAGTGTTGTGGATAGATGGATTGGAAATTAAGAGAAGACGAGAGCCATTAACTTTATTGCGCTCATTCAAGAATATCACCAGGGGCTCAAAGATTTCTTATCCAAATATCCAATAATGTTATGTTGCCTGGCAACAATACCTCAAAAATGCAATCAAGGGTGTAATGAAACCTAACCTATTTTCCCCAACATTTAATCAATCCCTCGTTCTGGAGACCAACAAATGAAAGTGCTATCTGTGTTTCAACTTTCCAATGAGACATTATTGTTGACTTATCAGTCTCTTTTACTCTGTCATGTCAGAACATGTAACCATCATTTCCATTCAGAAGCAAACATTGTTGTCTAGTATCAATATTAGGTCCCTGAATGCTTACTAAGTGGAGATGTATGCATCATAAAACCACACAAACTAGTTGTCATGTAGATTAGTTAGAAGGCCTAACTGCCAGGTGGAACTGTTGCACAGCTAAATCAGGTAAATAACAAAACTATGAGCATCTCCTCATGTTTTATAATATTTTCTTTGTAGTGTTTTCAGTTCCCTTTCGTCACTATTTTGCAGAGAAATCTGTTGCTGCATCTGGTGCTTAGCGCCACCCAAGGCAGTTGTGATTATCCCAGTGTGTGTCAGTGGGACAGACACTGGGAGTAGAGTAGAGTAGTAGAGTAGAGGCAAAGTGGGACTAGAGGTAATATGGGATATGGTCGACATATTTGACACAAAATAATGTTAAATAATGTTGTAATCTGGGAAAATTTGAAATTATAGTTCGCCAAAATAATACGATATAGTTCAAACAAAATGTTAAACCTTTTGGTAAAATACCAAAAATTAGAGGTTAGGTTTGCATAACCAAATGTTTTCCTATCTCTGTATGGGAACGTTCACACCTGAGCTGTTTGGTCTGTTTTAACCGAACCGTTGAGCATTTTGTCGGATAGTCTGGTTGGTTTAGGCTGTTTTGAAACATTTGAACTCTGGTGCGGACTGAACAACTGAACATTATTGCACCTCTGGACTTTATTTGTACAAATATTGGAAGTGAACCAAAAAGCAGTGCATTTACTATTTTTATAAAATTTGCAATTTAAGTTAATTCAACCTTATGCACAATTAATGGACTTTATGGACGCTAGATGGTATTCACAGAACATAACTGGAGTACTGTGAAGCATCTACAACGGAGATCGCCTCACCTGACTATTGAGCGATGTAAGGAAAGTTTTTGGATATCCGGAAAATAATTAATAAATATGATATTATCTGCAGAATATACAAGGAAGTGGAAACAAGCTAGAACCACAGCTAAAGGAGGAAGAAATAACATTACCTCTTTTTTGCCTCCCTCCTCCTCATCACGGGGCTTACCAGCTTGAAAATGTTGTAAAATGTTGACGAGTTAATATTTTTCATCCAGTGCCTAAGCTTAACTATTATTTAGGAAGAAAGCTATCACCTGTTGGAAATGTCATGTAATATTGAAATGCCCTCTAGTGGATAAAACAATCACATGCTGATAGTAGGTAGGTACATAGTTAAATATTAATAATAGGCTAAATTTGAGCGTTAAAAGTTTGAATATTATTAGAACATTAAAATAATAAGGAATTACATTATAACATAATTATTAAGGAAGATTTACAGCACTAGAAAACATACATACATATACATACAATACATACAAATACGCAGTATATATTAAAACAATATGTTTGTCTCACAGGTAGCTAAGGTGAAACTATAAATCAGGCTAAGAAAAAGGCTTTGCAAATGCGTCACAACCCAGCACCCACAGCTGGTGCCATCATGGAGTTCCACTAAGGAGCAGGCTGTACTGTACACTCGAAATAGAAGTACAGGAGGAGTATAATTTTCTTCTAAGCAACAAAGACATTATAACAGGAACAGAATGGGCCCTCCAGAGCATAAAGATGATTTAAGACAAAGTTACATATCAATTTCAGAAACTTAAGGGCACAGTTTAGAGCCATGATGTTCTTCAATTTAGGGGGCACTCACATTTAGCCCAGTTGATCCATGCCGTGCTCAAGCATCAGGTCCGGGCCACAGCACGATTGCTTCTTTCTTATATGTAATTAGCTATGAGTTTTTGTTTGTTTTGTCCAACTACTTTTTGAATGTTTTTTATCTGACCATCATTCCACTTCTGCATTAAACCACTGCAAACCCTTCAGCGACAATTTTTTTTTAAATGTCTGTAGCGGGGAACAGTCGCATATAAATAGTCGTCAGGACTGCCTTTTATGATCGTGCTCGTACTCATACAAGTGCAATTATGCCATGCCGAAGCTCACCTCTCTCAACCGGGCCACAGCCAAGAAGCCAGTTGCACTCATACTGGTCAAACAAACTAGATTTCTGCCGTGAATCGTGCTTGGGCACGGTACAAATGGTAGAGGTGAGTAGACCCTTAGTCACAGAAATATCAGTCTGTTACTAGTTTAAACTGTTTTGCTCATTCAGTGAAACACAAGTAGTAGTTAACGTTAACTATGTAAGATTTGCATCTATTTAATTGTCTTTTCAGTTTTCTATCCATCACAGAGTTAAAATGGTGAATGATTAAATTACCTACTAATGAAGGCACTTCTACTTGCCTTTTTTCTGAGTATTCCAATCTCAAATGGCCACCACCATCGCAGAGATTAAATTCTGTTGTGGTGGTTTTGGTTTAGCCCCAAGAAGTGTTGCTGGTGGGAAGGTATGGTTCCCTCTCCATTAAACACAAAGCAAAACTCTCCCGTATTGTCTAACAGGCCAGCAAGCTCAAACACCGATCTCTGAACTGTACCACCGTTCTGTGATCAGGAAAGCCACCCTGATCCCTAGAGGACTCCTCTCACCTCCTACTCCTTCCAACTACTCCCATCATCATCGCATCATCGCTTAAAGTCCCTCTGGCTTGTAAAAACATCTACAAAAAATCCTTCATTCCAAATGCAATAGCCACTCTAAACAAAATGAAATTAGAAGCCGGACTTTCGGCTACTGTTTCCTGTTTCTGTTTAACATCTCCTTCATGTCCGTACATGTGTTTTAGTTGTGTTCTAAATATGTGATGTGTTTTATTGTTGGGGCCTTGTCAAAGACAAATTTCTGTCACCGCTTGGGGCAGACAATAAAAATTTCTATTATATTCAACTGGTCAGTTCCTTTTCATGTTTCTAGAAAGTTCTATTTGTTTTGCTACACCTTTCACCAAAAGTGGAAGTGGTCATAATAATATGCTAACACTTTAAATGCCAGTAGAGCTAATATGTAGCATTTAGGGTTAAAGGTTCTCTGTAAAATGCAGTCCTGTTACTTGCACTCAGACTAAGTCAGAATAAGACTAGCTTGCTGTTTGCAAATCACTCCGTCAACCAGCCCAACGAAGCATCCCATGGCAGATTCATACTGCGCAGCCAAGCCACAGCCAGCTGGCCAACCTTAGCTAGTCACGTGATTTAACAGTAGTTGGCAAGCTAAGGTTAGCCAGCTAGCTGTAATTTAGGTACACTGCATGCATCTGGCTTTGCTTGCTTCATAACATTAGCTGAAAAAATAATTTTCAAACGGCAAACCAGCAAGATCAGCCCTGGGAGTCTGGTCTAATTAACTGACATTGATATCAGCTAGCAATTTATCCACAGTAGCAAGCAAGCTAGCATTAGCACCCTAAAACCACAATATATTTCACATCAGTGTTTCCTTCAACCTTAGATCATATTCTATCACCTTAGCTGTAGTTGTTTCTACTATGTATATGACTCTAGTATATTAACTGCCACAACATATAAGTCATATTCACAATAGATATTATTTTAGTTACTGTTACTGTTATCAATCCGATCGAGTAGCTATGACAAGTGGAGTTCCTCAGGGGTCAGTCCTTTGACCCTTTTCTGTTTAACTTATATACTGTATGCTGCCTTTGGGTCTAATTCTGCAGAATTCTAATGTCAACTATCATAGTTATGCAGATGACACACAGATATATATTGCACTGTCTCCTGATGACTCAGTCCAATAGAGTCATTATGTCACCGTTTAGAGTCAAAAATTGGATGAACAAAAATTTCCTTCAGTTAAATAAATAAATAAAAAACTGAGATCATTGTTTTTGGCAATAAAGAGAAGAGGGTTGCTGTCAGTAAACACCTTGAGTCACTGTCTTTAGAAACTAAAGAAACCTTGGCGTGCTGATAGACTCAGATCTGACCCTCAACAGCCACATCAAATCAGTCACCAAATCAGTCTTTTATCAACTTAAGAACATATCCAGAATTAAGGGTTTTATGTCCAAAACTGATCAGGAGAAGCTGATTCATGCTTTCATCTCCAATAGACTTGACTACTGTAACAGTATTCTGACTGGACACCCCCAAAAAAGTATCAAACAGCTGCAGCTTGATGCCTTACCTTGCCTTTTGTGGGGCCTTCATTTCTAGGACTGTTCTGTCTGTCTGTCTGTCTCTCTTTGTCTCTGTCTGTCTGTTTTTTTTTCTTTTTCTTTCTCCCCAACCGGTCAAGATAGATGGCTGTCTTCCATTGAGCTGAGTCTGTTTGATGTTCCTGTTAAAGGGAAGGTTTTCATCGCCACATTGTGCACCAGATTGCTGGATTAATACTAGGGCTGACCCTGACCAATGATTTTCTTGGTCAACCAGTGGTCTTCATTTAGAGCGATTAGTCGACTAATCAACGCATATGGTGTACATATAGGTAAAGACCACACTCTATGACTTATTCATGATTTACAGAGACCCAACAATTCCCCCATGAGCAGCAACATGTCACACTATATTTAATAATAACATGTATTATTATTTATTATTTTGGGGAATGTTTTTTCCAGAAAAAGCCGTGTTAGATATGTTTACTTAAAAACTGCTAATGTATCCATTTGCTTAAGATTTGTGATAAAGTTATCATTAAAGACACACCCTGTAACTCTCATGATTATTTCTCTTTGTTTTACACCCACTCCAAGCAGTCATGATCCCTCACTGGCTACCCTTGTGCAGACAAGGGCAACTGTGTTCAATGGAGTAGAGATGTCACGATACCAAGAATTCAGTAGTCGGTGCCAAATCCAGTGAAATTATACGTTTTTTGATGCAAATTCGATACCATGGTAAAAAAAAAAAAAAAAATTTTTCTAAGATCCAATTTATGTCAACATGAACTTCTTTATGAGCAAATTTGCTAAATATTGAAATGCCATTCCTATAACAGACATACACAATATAACATCACAGAACACAGTACAACCATTGGTCGTAGTGCAACAACGTAAGATTCATACATTCAACAGAACAGAATAAGCACGGACGCACACCTAATTGATAACAGTAGATGAAGTCCTTTTTACAGACATGGTGGTGGTAGGTTGATAAGACTGAAATGGAAAGAAGCGTGCTAACTGATTAGCCGAGGCGGCATTACTACAAGGTGCAGGCTAATGTTAAACCTACAGCACGTATGCTACATTATATAAGGCATTATTGCAACAGATGTGCCTGCGAGCCATCCCAGACATCATGTAACGTGTATTTCAGTGTGACAGATAAAAAAAGAAAACGTTAACTCATTAAAACGTTTGGATCTTGTATATATATATATATATATATATATATATATATATATATATATATATATATATATATGAATCAAAAATCACCTTGAATTAACAGCTGGATCGTAGCTGTCCTCGTGTAGTGGATCAAAAAGTAAACATCATGATCTCATTTGGGCCGATTATTTCCCTGTTATTGTGCAACTGAGCAAATTGATTCCCTACTGTTTCTCTATATTTAAGCCTGAAACCACTTGTTTGGATAGAGCCTTTTTGAAACTGTTCCAAAAAAATGAAATTCCCAAAACTTCCAGTATCAGAGAGCAGTAGCTGGACTCCAATGTGTGTGTGTGTGTGTGTGTGTGTGTGTGTGTGTGTGTGTGTGTGTGTGTGTGTGTGTGTGTGTGTGTGTGTGTGTGTGTGTGTGTGTGTGTGCATGCGTGCGTGTCTATGCATTTAGAGCAGTCTAATACAGGAGGAAGTGGGTCACAGCTCCTCAGGGGAACCACTCTGGTAGCTTGAACTTCCTCTTCATCATACATGTTTAATGATGGATTGTAATATGTTTAAAGGCAGCGGCCCCGCCACAGCTGCTATTGAGAAATACCAACATACATGTGAACACTCACTCATTCTCTTTTGCACAAACAAACAAACACACACACACACACAAGAAATAAATTATCAATAAACTTATTTACGGTTCACAGTATGTATACTGTAGATCATATGTGCATAGGAATTATATTCAAATAGCCTACATGCTCTGATATGTATATGCATGCCAAAAATTTTTACACACTGTACTGAACATTTTATTACTGTAGAGATGGCTGGTTTTGTTGAATCCTCCATGTAGAAAATAACTCAAATATTCTGGTATTTAGGGACTGTCCCTAAGTGGCATCCCTGTAATACCCCTTTTGCAGTGTAATGTGCAGCGTAAAAGTAATGACATTATTTATACAACTGGAGTCTTTTTAAAGTTTTAGAGTGTGCCAGAATGTTTTATTCTGACTGATCAAAATGGTATTTCTAATGCTAACATTTAAATCAATTCAGCCAACTACTCCATGTTGGGAGTCTGACATAACTGGATTAGATCACTGGTCTTCATTGTTTTGCTAGACCCATGTCTGCAAAGTGCTGGGAGCTATGGGGAATATCTGACGGGGCGTTTTCTCCTTCTCCAGCTTGCCAGAGTTAAAGAGATCCAAACCAAAACTCGCCCAATTCAGTCTGTTTGAGGAGCAGGATAGAGAGGAAGTGGATTTGTAAACAAAAAAACAAACAAACAGATACACATACACGCGCACACACACACACACACACACACACAAACACACACACACTGTATATGTCTGAAAAGCCTTGCAGACTATACTGGTGCTAATGGATGCAAGCAACAAGTTCACAGATCACATTGCATTTAGTGAACCGGAAATATGAAACACAGTGGTGTGTGTGTGTGTGTGTGTGTGTGTGTGTGTGTGTGTGTGTGTGTGTGTGTGTGTGTGTGTGTGTGTGTGTGTGTGTGTGTGTGTGTGTGTGTTATGCTACTTTCTATTAGCAAATAAGCAGATTTGCTCCTCTTTTCAGACTGACCACTATAGAAAAGAAAATAATATTTGAGTGTATGCACACATCCCTTAGTGCAAGACTCAACTAAATACACAGATTATGTTTAAAGCAACAAGATAGGTTACATACATTTCCCATTACATTATATTTCTATTTAATTCTAATTTAATTTTCATTTTGGAAAGTTTATGATAAGTTTCTAGGCTATATGAGATAAAGGTGTCTGAGATTTAAGTTTGCTGCATGCTCTTCTAAACGGGAACTCATTTTGATCATGAAATCAAACCATCAATTTGACCGTACAAACGCATATTTCAAATGCTTACAGTGCAGCCGTAGGTTCATACAAAACTAATTTAAACCCTCAGAGAGAACACTGTTGAGCTTACCCGAGTCCGTGTAACGGGGTCTGGCCAGGTCCCTGAAGTAGTAAATGAAATCCAGGCAGTGGTCGTCCTGCACCTCTCCCTTGGAGCACAGGTCGGAGAGCAGTTCCAGCGCCTTTCGACAAATCTCATCCTCTCTTTCTGCAGGCATTGCCCTCCAGCATCCTTCTGACTGGTCGGCCACTCCGGCTGACCCTCCACCACCTCTCTCTCTCACACACACAAACACACACACGCACACAAACTCTCGCTCACAGAATCTAGCAGCGCGAAGGCGCGCCAAAAGCAGCGCGGCTACACCCCTGGATTGGTCCGGTGGGTTCGACGCATCCGTAAAACCCGTTGAAATCCGAATTTACTGGAGTGTAGGTGAATTATGAGTTAAATTGAAGGTTTTATGTAAGAAAAGAGAAGTTGTCATCAGTGGAAAAATGAATTATCTATCGCAGGGTTTTGTTATTCAGCAATGGAATAATAACAGCTCCGATCCAGCGCGCAACTCGCGTAACTCCTCTTCTTCTTTTTTCTTCCTTTACCTTTCTTCTACTCTCCTTTCTCTCTGTCTTGTTTTTTTTCCGCTGTCCCCTGTCCGCGATGCTGCTGAATTCCTACTGAGCCTCCAGGCTTCAGCAGCGCCAGTCAAGGTCCTTGAATGAATGCGCGGCTGCGCTCAATTATTTCTCAATGCACTAGGATGCAGAGAGACAGACAGGAAGGTCTGCCTCCACCAGCCCCCCTCCACCGCCACCACAATGCTTTCCAAGCAGCAGTCCTCTCACCTCATGGAGAAGTCTTCTGAGGAAAAGCCAGTAAAGATCCCTGAGTGCATGCACCTCTACTGTGCACATATCCTGAAATCCCTCCTTTTCTCCTTTGTCTAGTGAGTGAAAGATGTCCTTTAACTAAGTAAACAAGAGTAATGAAGTAATATCCCCATATGCTCATGGGGAGCAGATGTTTAAACAGGTTAAGAGCCCCAAAACACCTGAGAGGGCCCAAACGCACAAGCCTGACCTTTAAGGATGGAGGTAAAGGCGAGAAAATATAAATGTCACATTAAAGCCTTGGTGATGGAGCTAATAAAGGCCTTCCTGCCTCAGTCTCTTTCTGTGAGTATTTGTGAAGTATTAGGAGAGGACATTTCGTTGTATCAACAAAAAGCTCAAAGCACACAAGAATAATTTAGAAGTGAAGCTTTTGTTATATCCGTTGGCAGTGTTTCAGCTCTGTTTATATAAGGTGGACAAACTGATCAAGTAGACTAACTGAAAGTCCTACTGCAGACTTCACAGAGTGGGGGATATTATTAGCACCCTTTTTTCTTTATTTAAAGCTGTTTCAATATTTATATATATATATATAAATGATCAACAAACTGTGTAATACGAAGATACCCACCCTCCACTACACCACTGAACATAATGCATAATATTGCAGGTCGGGTGTTTGATTAAAGCATAATTTTACAGGATGGGCAGTGTGGATTGGCTGGTGGGTGAGAGTATTACAAGCATAGATGGTATAAAATATGACTGTAGTCTCCGTGACCATAGGTTTCTGAATAGACATTGTGAAGATCAATGTGTGTAGCTCCAGTCCTTGCCATCTTTGCAGTCCCTAGTTGAGGCGGGCCGGATGATGCATACAGCCCATTCCAGCCACCTGACGGCACCAGACTGTCACTCAAAGAGGTCAAGCTTTCAACTACGCATAACCTTAAGCCTTATCATAATTTAAACAGACGAGTTACATAAAAACTCACTACCTATACAGTTGTCATGAAGAGGAAATTATCTTAAGATGCATTTTTTTTTTGTACCAGGCTGTAAACGTGTTAAATCTGCTGTAAAGTCAGGCATTTTAACATGGGGCTCTATGGGGATTGACACTTTTTTGAGCCAGCCTCAAATGGCCATTTAAGGAACTGCAGCTTTTGGCACTTCCACCTAAAAGTTGTATTTGTTCGCAGCATACGGTAGTAGTATGGAATTTAGATGTATTGCTGATTATATTGGATGCTACCATGTGCATAAGACACGACTGCAAACATGAAAACTAAACTGTTCCATTCAATTACCCAAGTTTAGTGTATGGTTTCATTCATGAACTAAACAGAAAAGCCCCTTTAATAATCTTCTTGATATGACAGAAAAAAAATTTTGACCGAGAGATTTGAAAGATTTCAGGACTGTACCCTGTATGTGTTGGGTACCTCCCAACTCGCCCATTGTGAGCTAAGAAAGCCTCCAGGCCCCTGCAACCTTCACAGGATAAGCAGATTAATAAGGGTTGGATGAGACTTTATTTTCTTTCAATCCATTGCATTTGGTGAATCTTTCATAGATTTATTTGAACCTGCATAACTTATATTTTTAGCCACTCTGGGGCAGCAAAACCAAGTTGTGAACACACCATTCACATATCATCACCCTCAAAGTTGATTTGGCTGACATGTTGGCAAACATCCAGCAGACTATTCTCCTTTAGCTCCTTCTGGTCTCTTTATCCTGAGGGAAATATCTGACTTTTTACCTGCGAACTGTTCCACTATGTTCACCAGCTGTACGGTAGGTTTTTAGCTGCTCTGCTGCAACCAACAACAATGTTGTGAGAGCAGTGAGAGTGAACCAAAACAGTACATTTGCAGCTAAACAATGAGCTGAAACTCATTCTAAACCTCTCTAAAACCGAGGAGGGCCGCAGAATCAGGTGATGTTTCTCAGTATAATCCCCTTTCACATTGTCACATTATTTCCACACCGTCATTTGATACATTTTAATCATAAAAATATGGATTGAAGCCAGTTTACAGCAATCGTATTTTATTGTTTACAACCCACACATGTCTACCAAGGAACGGCTGGCCAATAGAGGGCAAGAGGGCGCCCTCAAAAATTAACAATAAAAAATAGATAATGATAATAATAATAATAATAATAAAAATAACCAAAAATGTATTTATAATGATGAGTACTGATAAATTATGCAAAAAATCAAGACAGTTTGTTTGCCTCTGAGTGTGAATATCAGGGCTTGACATAAACACCCGCCCCACCGCCAAAAGCGGGTGAATTCCAGCCGTGGCGGGTAACACAGTTGCTCCTAATCGCCACTTTGGCTGGTTAAATTTAATTGTAGTCCTCTCAAGGGTCATCTGAATTAATAAACTGTTGGCAAAATGATTCAATGACACTACAACTCCCATGAGCACTTAAGTTGTGAGACACAGCTACAACTAGAGAAGTAGATCCAGACGGGATGAGCAACTATCGATATGTGATGGAAAAAGAAAAGAGTGGAAGGCAGGCGTGTGTGTGGCTAACGTATGATGCCGTTAGGAAAACAAAGCACTGCACAGATTGTATTTTCTTACGGCAGGGAAAAAAGGGGTTTCGTTTGTGATTTGTTAAACAAACTTCAAATTTGAAACTGTAAAAGAACACGAAGTTTCAGTAACTGATCTAATATACGGAGGAAACATGTCATGATGGTCTAATGTTTTTAGATGCACCTGGTCGTGATTGCTGCTTAGATATCCTGTATAAATTGAATTGTAAGTATTTGAATTGCATTAGACTTTAGTGTTTATTGTTGTTATGGATAAATTATCTGGTTAATAAATGCTGTATTTAAACAGACAGTATTCATCTCTCCAGGTTTTCTTCAGTAGAGTTATCTCTCTAATTAATCTTCTACATCCCTGCCCCCTTTTTATTCTATATGGATAAGAAGCTGCCCTTTATACAGGGTATTTTTTCTTAATATACTATCGATATAATTTTTTGGCTAGTGAGAATGCTGAGTGGCTAGTAACTTGTAAACCACTAGCCACAGTGGTTGGTGAGCAAACAAGTTAGTGTCAAGCCCTGGTGAATATCATGGTGCAATAAGCAGCAGTGTTCTCTACCGACCCTTTCCGGCGTTTTCAGTCTGGTTGAAATTTGCCCAGAGCGCTCTCATAGACTTTCATGTTAACGCTTTTTTTTTTTTTAAAGTTGCAGACTAAAGGACAGTAGGCACCTTGAGGGCACCTTGAGTAGACTTCAAGGCAAGTTCCTGACTTGGATGTTACAAGAGAAAAGGTACGTGTTATAAGAAGCATGCAACAGAAAGAATAGATACAGCTAAAAAGATGAGGAGACAGAAAAACAAGTGA
The DNA here is from genome assembly GCF_963691815.1 of Echiichthys vipera. Classification (NCBI taxonomy): domain Eukaryota; kingdom Metazoa; phylum Chordata; class Actinopteri; order Perciformes; family Trachinidae; genus Echiichthys; species Echiichthys vipera. The sequence goes on along the minus strand of NC_139832.1, from coordinate 27,401,507 downwards.
GAACAGCAATATACATCTTAAGGATTCTCTTTGCAGACAACTCTGGATTGATTCAAATGATTGAAGTGATTTATTTTGACTTGACTCACCTCATTGGAGCTGTCGGGACATTTTCTAGCTCATGCAATTGATGTAATGCCAAGAGTATAGAGGTCAAACACTGCTGTTAGATCAGAAAAACAAAGTACACTGAGCGGTTCTCCGGGATCTAGCTGACACTGCCAGCTATTTTCACAGATTCATCTCAGACTCGTAAAGGTCAGACAAGGGCCGAGGTGAGATCCGTATCAATCCTGGTAACCATGACAACCAGATTGTTTTTCTTCTTTAAAAAAAAAATAGCTCAGTAAAAATCTCATTGTTTCTAATACAAGGTATCGGATGGGGACCCTGACTAGCAATGTTCACCAACGTATCGGCTGTTTCTGACCCAAGGGGTGGTGGAGTGAGGGGTCGATTCCTTAATGAGATGATCAAAATGTTAAAATTCTCATCTCACACTCATCAGTTATTGTGTGCTCACAGCCTTTGAACTTTACAAACAGTAGCAAGTATTTTGATGAGTTTTTTTTATTTTCCCCTCAGGCAACATACAAGCTGCCCAACCTTCTTGATAGATGTTGTTTGGGCTGTAAGGAAGACTGTACATTACTCAGCAGGGGCAGATTATTTTTCAGGTGGTGGGAGGAGGGGGGGGCAGACAGTTGAAATTCTCTTTAACATTTAGACCACAGTTAGTTTTGCCTTCTCCATGTTTTTTTTTTGGCTACTTTTCCTTGTTCAGCTCGGAAAGACCCAAATGACCTTTTCATTTTGCCAGTCAACATGGAAATTCTATTAGACATCCCCTTGTTTGTGATATTTTCATCTACATGTGGCTTATGTGCAGTTAGTAAGCTTACAAACAGCAGCTTCAGGCATATTAAGAAGGAGCAATGTATTGTGTGCACCATTGGTTTTAACCAGTGGCGGCTGGCCCATAGAGAGCACACCCTCCTGCTCTACATCAATGTATTCATCATTTTCATCCTATGATTACAATTGTGTGGTCAATGAGTAGCTTGTAATGCATTTTCTGCAATAAAATGAACTAAAAGCAACAACTGCATCGATTATATTTATCTTATCTCTACCTCAGCTGAGCTGAGCCTCCCAATTCCAAAGCAAGGAATGCCTGTGTCTCAAATTTGTGATATGAATTATGATAACTGAAGTCAGTATATTCGTCCTAAGTGTCTTTGTTTCACATTAGTAATAAAAAAAGACAATATCATTTAATTATTTTTTAAAAACTAAACTAAACTTAAAGTATGTCCACTCAGGTGGAGTGCAAGCGTTTGAGGTCTTAGGAAAGAAGTATGTTTTTACCACACCAATGAATAAATTGATGAAACAAGAAAATGTAAATCATTTAACTGTAAAATAGCTTTTATTTCACATTTTGTAAAGCAGAAATACAGTGTAATACCTCGCTCTTGACTTTTGAATTGACTGTTGCTAGCATTTACTAATCTTATTTTCTGGCCGCTCTTTGACTCCTCAGCCCCACAAACACAAATAAAATAAATAAATACATACAGTTGAAAGCAAATAAACATAACCCCTGTTGAACTGAACATTTTGTATAAAAAGAATAAGAAAATATTCTTTCAGATATATTTCAGCTGTACAGTCTCTTCCGTTTCACTTTTCGTCAAGGCCTCATACCGACTGTGTTCGGTTTCCACAAACCCATAAAAAATACAGAGTGCTTCTGTTCCATGGCCGGGGTGGGTAATTGGGAGATTAAGGGGGATTCCCAGTGGGCCACTTCACTTTCACTACACTTCTGGGCCGGTCGTTGTTTTTTCTTTTATTCTTCTTATTGACACCGCAGCCTCTGCATGTCAGTAGATGGGTTGTACCATCTGAGGGAGTGCTGTTAGCCCCTCACAAATAGAGTTGGTTTGGTCTGTGTTTTCCAAAAAGTTCCCGGCAATCAGCTATTGACAGCTGACATCGCTAAAAGCATCAGTGAGTATGAAGAAGCCAGGAGGGGCTGAAAAGGCCAGAGTGAGGAAGAGGAAGGCGATGGAGGAGGATGCTGCCAAATGTGCCAAGCTGACAGACATTTTTACAAGAGGACAGACACAAGAGGCTGCTGGTAAAGAAAGATAAAGGCCTGATCGTTAGCATCGTAATTCTTTTTGCTAATATCAGCTGTTGTAGTGTGGTCAACCTATAGCAGGCATAATATCAAATTAATTAAACATTTGAACCATTTGATTGCCCAATATATGAAGAATCACAGAATTATAAAATATTGATTTAAAAACTCCAGTAAATTCCAGTAAAATGACTCTTTGACTGTAAAATGACTTTTTTGTGTAGCCTCTGAGCAGCACATGGGCCAGTCCACTGCTTAAAAGGACGATGAGGAGGCCATGAGAGGATAACAGAGTAAACAAAAGGGGTGGGCAAAAAAATTGATTCATGTAAAAATCGCGATTCCTACCTTCTAATATTCATAATCGATTCCTAACTTCCAAAAATACATTTTTAAAACCTCCTTTTCCGTCTCATCATGCACACTTTGCAGCTTCCAGATCACTGTTGTAGGAAGCTACCGGCGAGTCAGTCACTGTCAGCCCTACCGTCATTGATGTCAAGTGTTTGGGCGCACTATGGATTTCTCAATCTCCAGGGGAAGACAGAGCTGGACATGACTCATTCAATATGCAAGGTTTGCAAAATGAAAGTCAAGTACTTTGGCAACAAACCAAAAAAAAACATTCTGCTCTACATTTGTAGTGCGCCCGTATTCTGACATTATGGTTAATGCAGTGAAATGCCTCAGAGGAGCTGACATGAAGGTAAACACTTCACCATCATTCTTTCTCACTCTGCAGTATAAAACTCTGAACTGCAGAGAGGAGATGAAGGATTAACTTGCAACTCAAATTGCGTCAAAAATATTTTTGTTGTGTCCAGAATTAAGTGTTACACAACCAGGCCCAAATACCAAATAAATATAGAAATAAGATTAACAGTAATATTCACAGAACTTTTCACTGTAGAATTTCAAGGTAAAAGGTCTTTCAAAAATATACTGTAAACTAAAATACTATATTGTATAAAAAAATACAAATAGGCAAAATACCAGTTTTGCAGGAGTACTTTTGTACAATTTTATTTTGAAAATGGCCAAGATTCTGAGAAATAAGACAGCCACAAGCCTACATGTATAATTTGATCTATGTTAATGGACTTTTATTTTTTAGTCACTGAGAATTGAGATATACTCAAAAATTGTGGAAGTTAAGCATAAAACATATTACATTTGGTCATAGATTTGACTTTGTGTGTTTACATTATAGCAATCAGTTGATACCTTTTTCAAAAAATTATGTATAATCCTATGCATTCATGCCATAATTAGGACTGTAGTAGATCCTGAAGCATATACTAATTAAAAAAATCGATTTTGAATCGGAATAGTATCGAATCGGGAGACACCCAAATATTCCCGCCCCTAGCAAACAATATTAAGTTATTTCATGTAACATTAGATGACACACACACACACACACACACACACACAAACACACACACACACACACACACACACACACACACACATACACACAAACACACACACACACACACACACACACACACACACACACACACACACACACACACACACACACAGCAGAAGTGATGAAAGTTTCTATATGATATCCAAATATTCAGAATGGTGTTAACATTAGACTATAGATCCAGGGGTATGCTAGACTATACATTGTTCATTGTGTCGCATATCACAGTGTCACTGCTCTTCTGCCTTTTTAGTGCGATACAGATGAGTCAGATGCTGAGTGAGGATATAATGAGACCGTATCCAGGGAGACAGCAGAAGCTCAGCAGAAGATCCCAGAGGCTCAGGCAGATGCTATTGTAGATGAGAAGACCGATCATCTTGATTATTTTTGCTCATCCTCTACCACAGGATCCAGACACGTTTTTCAATTACCATCCTACCAACCCACATAACAATCCCTACTAGCTCAAGTTTTTCACAGCGAGCACTGCAAGTGGTTGACATACAGTGAAAAAACACCATCACTGTATTCAATTCAATTCAATTCAATTCAATTCTATTCAGTTTTATTTATAGTATACAAATAGTATAAGATAGCTGTAATATAGTATACAAATCATAACAAAAGTTATCTCAGGACACTTTACAAACTAGATAAAGACCACGCTATGATAAACATAGACCCAACAATTCCCCCGTAGAGTACGATGGCAACAAAAAACCTTCCCTATTACAGGCAGGAACATCAGCCAGACCCAGCTCTGTGGAGGACGGACATCTGTCTGCACCGGTTAGGGAGAAAAAAAAGGAGAGAGAAAGAGAGAAAAGAAGGACAGATGGACAGAGAGAGACAAAGACAGGCAAAAGACAGAGACAGACACATTTCCAGAGTTGAAGCAACCAAAGAGTAACAGTAACTATAATAATATCTATAGTAATGTGAATATGACTTATATTTTATGGCAGTTAATATAGCAGAATAGTAGAAACAAGCACAGCCAAGGTGATGGATTATGAAAATGATAATAATTACGGTGGCAAACATGATCAATGATGAGTAGTGGCAATAGCAGCTACGATACAGCGAGACATACCCCTGATGGTGTTTCTATGGCTAAAAATGTTATAGTTTATAAGACTAGTGACAGTATATATGACTAATAGTTATAATAGTTGTTCTGTGTGTTTGGCATTTGCTGCAAGGGATAGTCCTTTCATAAAGGGAGGTATGATAACATAGAAACATGTTCATCAGCGGATAAAGGAGCATGCAAAAGTAATAATCACAGAGACTGTGCTGATGCCTACTTTCTGCTGACTAAAAAGGCAGATTTAAAAATCCCTCTGACTGGCAAACAAATGTCTTTACATCATGAGCAGGTGAAGAAGAAGTGTCAGGTCATGGAATGCATAATAGATGTGATTAAAGTCAAATGTGGACTTAGTTACAGAGGGGATAAAGCAGAGGCTGCGTATACACTCAAAAATACTGCAGTCAATCATGGCAACTTTCTAGAGTTGGTAGAACTTTTGAGCCGATATGATCTGTACCTTCAACAGCACATGAGCAGTTGTATCAAGCAAAGCAGCATATATCATGACACTGGTGCAAAAGGAAGAGGTTCTCTTGTGACTCTACTCTCAAAGGACATTGTTGGTAAAGTCAAGGATGTTCTCAGTCAGGTGATAAAGGGCATGATTGCAAATGAGGCTAGAGAGGTGGGAATGTTTTTGGTTAGAATTGTTACAACTCAAGATGGCACATCAAAGGACCAGTGTGCTATCATTGACAGATATTTTACAAATGCCATTCATGAGCGGTTGGTTGCTGTAGTGTACTGTCAAAAATCCACTGGCAAGCATATGACAGAGCTACTGAAACACACATTAGACAAACTCAATATTGACATTGTGTAGACAACCCCACTGATGGTGCAGCAAATATGCAGGGACAGTATAAAGGGTTCTCTTCATTTCTCTCTGAGTAATCTGACACGGATTCATGTCTGGTGTCACGCACTTGTTCTCAATCTGGTATTGACAGACACAACAGTCAGTGTTGTGGAAAGTGCATCTCTCTTTTCATTGCTTGATGAAGTGGCAGTTTTCCTCAGAGAGTAATATAAGTGAGGATATCTGTCCTAGGAGACTGTGCCCAATAGGTGAAACAAGGTGGTGGGCTAAGGATCAGGCTCTCACTAAAGTCTTTGGGTGTTTTGGTAATCGCCATGGTGCATTGTATTCTCACTGCTCAAACCTTGTATAGCATTTGACCCCAAAAACTTCCCTAAAATAAAGGAAATTGGGCTCTCCAATTCAGCGCTTCAGGAAATCAGCAAATGTCTGCTTAGGTCTGAAGACAGAGCTACTTAGAACATTACATACTGAGCTGTCTAGCCTGGCATCCCAGCGGGAGAGACTGAAGAAGTCCCTGCTCGTCAGGACAGTTAGTGAGATGGAGAATGGTCAGGAGGGTAATGGTGGATGGTCACATATGGAACCAGAGATGGAACTTGAGAGCAGGAATTGTTCTTCCTGCAAAAACTGTGCAATTTGTGTACATCCTCAGTACAACCTCCTCACAGTGCCTGTTTCTGTTGACACTTTCCACAACTCACACACACACACACACACTTTCCCCAGAGTTTAGGCTTTTTTTGGGATGTAATTCCTTATAGACAGGCGACCCTTGAAGCCAATCATCTGCTCATCAAATTGATTAAAATTCTTCAGGATCGACAGTCGAATGGAAGGTTCTCTTCAGTGCATCTTGGACTGGTCTGATTTTGAGGAGCTTGTCAGCATGTCCTGGCTCCTGTGAGTAAATATCAACGAAGTGAATGTACCTCAGAATATGCTCAAATCTGTTCACTGGCATGGCATTTGATGTCAAATCAAGACACAGCCCTTCCTCTTGATCTTGAGTATCTGAGGTATGACATGACGATATTAATTCCTAGAAATGTCTTCTTTTCCTTTTTGGAAAGCATACAGGTTACTATTTTTAACTAATCTGTTCACTAGATCTTTGGGAAATAGATGCACAAATAAATATATTGGTTCTGTTCCCTCAAAATCAATTTTCCAGTCAGGTAAGTCTCCTTCAAACTGGTTCTTTGAATTTCCACACATTTCTACCTTTCTTCTGTCCTGTAACTCTGTCAGGTGGCACATCCTCAGCTCTCTCCAAGTCCTCAGTACTCTTCACGTCCTCAGCTCTCTCCACATTCTCAGCATCCTCAGCTCCACAGTCACTGCAGCTAGCATTGGCTAATCTTTCTTTTTCTGGTAGCCATTCAACATCATTGCCACTTGCATCATCTAGACTTAATTCAGATGGTAGTTCCTCCACTTTTCTGTATGCCTGTCTATCACACACTGCTGTTCTACAAGACAATGCAACATTTCACTCATATAATGAAACTAACATAATTAAAAAAAAGGCTTTTGAATAGCTGTCCACTGTAGCAACCACTAATTAAGTAGCAGATGCAACTTACTCAGTCTATGGGATGAATACATGGGACCCCGGGGTGATATCTTCATCACCCCTAATCTTTCCCCAAATCTTGCCCATAGTGTTTTTGATAGGTGATGGGTGAAAGCTTATGCGTGACTGGAAACTGTTGTGGTGGGAGGCAGCCAATACATGGAGCCGACAGGTGTTCTTAACTGTCAGATCTCTCAAACTAAATCAGTTAAAGAACATGAAAAAAGGAGATCCCTCATTGAACCTCTGGAAGAGAATCTCTGGAAAATCCTTAGCGACAAAGTAATGGCTAAGTCACCAGTGTAGCAACTATCATCCCCACCCTTGCTTGAGAGAAAAGTGGACATGTGCAAAGAAAATGTGCAAACTTGACTCTCCGAAGGGGCCTCACCGTACACGCTTTGTGACGGCCGCCACTTGCTCATCTCACAGAACAGATACATTTCTATGTAATTAAATATCAGCCCACACCTGCCTTTTCTACCACTGTATATGTGTTTTGACGATATTAAAGTGTAATCCCAGCGCAAAATCATCCCATGGCCTTTTCGGCATCAAATATACATAGAATAAGACATCGAGACAGTTTTTTTGTTTATCAACTATTAACTGAGAAATCCGGGGGAGTTGCTAACAGCTGGACGTGGCTAACACTGATTAGCTTGAGGCAGTATGATGAACAACACAGCAATAAACAGCTTTTTTAACCACTGATACTGCTCAGACTAATACCAAACCTCTGCAGTAGCATGAGAAGAGTCCCTATCCAAAAAACCTAAGCTCCAACAATGTAGTTAGAGAATCTGTGTTTTGAAATACTTACCAACTGTCCCTGGTACCAGCTCCTCTCGTATTGAAGTCCATTAAAGGCGATTATCAAATGCAATCCAAAAGGAAGGAATCCAAATACCATCCACACAGTTACATTCTTAAGTGGTACTTGTGCATAGTTGTGTGAGAGGTGAGAGCAATAAAGTCTATGGGCTCCAGCACCTGTATTTTCTGGATCCAGAAACTGACATATTATAGGTAAACCCAAATCTAGAAATGAGGCACAGGAAATGTCACAGCAGCTTGAATATCTATATATTGTATGTAAAAGATGCATTAAAGGGATACTTCACCAGTTTGAAGCCAGGTATGTGTCATGGCGATGTGGTCATTGTGTGATGAACAGTGTTCAGTCAGTCTCCATGGCGGAAGTCCCTGCAGAACAAAGCATCGGAGATCTGCTGGTTGTTGTCATCCTGTGCAATGTTCCCATATTGCCATGACACAAACCTGGATTCAAATCAGCTAAAACATCTCTTTAAGTAACATGTGAATTCCACTGGCCTTAGTTACAGTCACCACAACCTCTGGGACTGTTGGCATTCCAATAACAAGTAAGTACAAGTAAGTAAGTATAAGTACTGAAAACCAGAAGTCTCCAGCATACGGTCAGTTAATGAATGTCACTTAATGAATAAAAAAAACCTAAACCCAACAGATATATTAAGATAAACATAGTGTGCCACAGCATGATAAAACTCACAGTGATGATCCCTTTAACCTCAGTTTGCAGTTTATATGTGGATGCTGCTTTCTGAGAAGCCTTTAAGAACAGAGCGACCGGTGTGGGGGCTGAACAGATGCCCTCTGTTCCCCTGAGGCAGCTGGGCTGGCTCCAAGCCTGAATCCTCTTAAATAATGTTAAATCAAACTCAGTCTCATCCAAAAGACACAGACCCACTTTGGACACACTTACATATACATACACATACACACAAACACACACACACACACACACACACACACACACACACACACACACACACACACACACACACACACACACACACACACACACACACACACACACACACACGCACACACACACACACACACACAGGTACAGATATCTTAGATGCACAGAATGCTAATCACACACGTTTGGAAAGGAACAAATAAACATGCACATGTACAGACGTGCACACAAACAGGTGGGTAGAGGTGCGCCCACACACTCCCACACACACCCAAACCCACACACAAATCCAATTGCTGAACAGAACATGGTTTCAAACCAGCTGCCCTGCGTCACAGCTATTGCTATATACTGTACCTGCTGACCACTAAAGCTGACAGGATTACAGGATGTTCTGCTCATATCAAATCTTGAGAGATCACTTCAGTTGAAAAAGTAGTTTTATTGCACATTTTCCCTGGCCCATTCTTACTAGCAGTGTCAGTATGTGTGTGCTGTCCCTAATGTTTAGGTATTAAGTATTGAAAAAGCTCCCCATGACCCCTTTATGTTAGCCAAAACTCGAAGGTTGAGTGGGGTCACATGGGCGCAGTTACAAAAGCAGCGGTACTCTAATCCCTTCTTAAATATAAGCTGTCAATTGATCTTGGAAAATAAAACATTTTTTAGTTAAAAGATGAAAAAAATCAAAGGCCTTTTCAGTTGGCAGTTGGCAAGCTCAATTCAGAGCTGCAAATGAATCATATCTCCTCCTTTGATTCGTTTGTGGATCTGCTAAAGAGAGGTGGTAAATGCTGAACATTTTGTTTTACCGATGCTATTATTACCAGGAAGTTGGAGGATTTTTTCACCCCTGAGTAGCAGGGACAGACTTTGAGCGTTGGCACAGGCTGGCTTTCAGGCTTAATTAGACTGTTTTGAGAGGGAGAAATTGCCTGCTGAATGAAGTGCTTGGTGCATGATACAAAGTGAAGTGAAAGTTGCTGTGCAATGGCACCCACATGGCTACTAAATATTCATAATCATGTCCAATGGCATGAAAGTGGTCTGCAGGTAGTGTAAACTAAGTAAGGAATAATGCCCGATAAGGTGTTCATTAACAGAAACATTTCATTCATTCGGATCATCACATACTATTAACATACTATTTAAAATGAAATGCAACAATTCCATTGATTGTAAAATTTGATAGCGATAACGGCATGTCCATCATGGTGGCATTTGATGGACAGAGATCTAAAGTTTGCGGCTCGCTACGAGACATAATGTTGCTCCATTCTCATCTGTCCTGTATTGACGGAGCTCAGTAAGCCTGCAGGATGCTCTCACAATGACGCCCCGTCACCGACATGATCTGGTGAGTTTCCAGCCCGGCGTCAGAGAGACAACCGAAAGCTGTGCTGGTGTAAACCCGCGACATACTCACCTGAAAGAAACAATAATAAACACACTTAGGCTATATTAATGAGGACAGAATAGGGGTTATACGGCTACATTATTATTAACTAACTGTAGCCAGTGTACAGACCTCTTCGCTGATTTTTTTCAGCATGTTCCCCAGGTAGTTGACACCCATCGACTCCCTGGAGTACCACACATCAGATGCCACAGTGATGGAGCGCTTCGGGTGGAGATAAAACAATTTTGCATCTGGGGGACACTTGCAGATGTACTTTTTAAAACTGTTTACTGGACACAGAGGATCCCCGGGCCTGGCGAACATGAACCCTTGTAGGTTTTTCTTGTGTGGGTCATTCGGATCTTTATGGTGTTTTGTCTGAGGATTATGCGCTAAGCTGACGTATTCAACGCCATGTTCATCTCTTTGGATGACGAAAGATGTACTGGTCAGCTCTAGGCTCCCCTCCCTGCCACACCAAGCAAAACACAGCTGGATGTCAAACCACACCTTTCTGACGAGGCCGAGGGGCGTGTCGGAAAACAGCGCAGATAAACATCTGATTCTCTGAAGATCCGACTCTGTGATGCGAGGATGGTGGAAGCTGGTGTCCTTCCCACTCTCTGTAACGCTTCTGTATCGCCTTAAAAACCGCATTACTGGTCTTGAACACAGTTTCACTGATGATGTTGACATCACTTAAATGGCGGTTGATACATCAGACTCATCAAACTGGCAACACAGTAGTCTCCCCCTTCCTTGGTCGACTGGACAGACGCAAAACGTCATTGAGAGTAGCGGCAGTGTAGCTTTCAAAGTTGGTGTCCATGTTTTTGTCAGCCAGGAAGTCTCTTCATGTTTTAACTGCCCACTTCGTGGTTTTCTTTTTTGCTTATCTTGTGCTTGTCATCCTCTAATTCGTTCAGTTCCTCCGGTGTCACCTCCTGGTGTCGCTTCTCCTTTTTCTTTTCATATTCTCTTCTTTCTTTTTCTTCTGCTGCATGCCAGTCTTCAAAGTTGTCAAACTGACCAAATAAATTAAAAGAAATTATAAAATCACTCATGGTTTTTCAGTCTTGCTGTTGATGTCTTGCTGTTTATGAATAAACTGTGAAATAACGTTGAGTCTCCGTTGTCACGGTTACCATCTAGAGATTTAGCCAGCGCAATAATTTAGAACTGTCAACAGGCAATTTGACGGAACGTCTTTCCTAGGTGTAAATTAACACTTTTTAACCTACACCATCCAGCCAATCAGAATCGAGTATTCACCCAGACCATGGATATAAAGGTGATTAACCTACCTAACTTGTATATGATGTACCTGGATGCAAGAAATGCCATATGTAAAATAAATGTAGCAACAAATAGCAATTAGCATGGACTACTGGACTACTGTATTACTAGGAGCTGATGTTGTTTATGTGACCAAAATAAGCATAGGAAAGCAGGGTGAAAATCAAGGCTTGTTAGCTAGCTTACTAATTCCGCCATGCTTTAATGCTACATTGGTAGCATTAAAGCAGTGAGTGTGTTGATGAAGTATTACCTTTTACTTATTTATCAGCCAGCCAGTCCCCAGCAGTGCTCACTCCACAGTAAACACACAGGGTACTGGCGTTACATTAAAGTACATCACTTCCAGCTAACTTGACAGAGAACAGCGAGGGCAAAGCAGCACCACTGATCTGTTTTAACAGAATATTCTCAGTTTAGCTCAGTTAAAACACTAAATCCGTCAGCGCACGACGGAAGGAGAAATACTCTTGAAGGTAGTTGGTTGTCAGGGTGGTTGCCGCATGTTGGTGTGAAAACAACTTTTATGAGGCTGGATAAAATTTTATTTTTGGTGCTCAAATAATTGAAAAATAACATTTGAATAAGAACAAACTCAAACCAATATTTACCCTCCATGTAGCTCTTTTTTGGTCCTCACCAGCTCCTAAGGGAAAAATCTAGCTCTTTGTGGTCACTAGTTGCTAACTGAGTCTGTTTGGTGCTGGGCCGGGAGTGTACAATGGGCTCCTTTGAGTTTTGTCACTAAAATTAAACATTCCAAAAAAAAAAGCTCTGTAGAATTGGATGATAACTATTTGTGGGTTCTTAACAATATCCAAACTCTTTCACATTACACGTTATGTAATTAATTGTTAAAATAGAAATTTTGATTAGTGCGGCTTGAAGCAAGAAAAACAGAAACAGGCTGCAGGTCTGATGTCAGGCTTTATCCTAGTACTATACAGTATATCCCTCGAGACAGACTACGGCATTGACAAAGACATTCAGAGCTGAATTAAACAGGCATCAACTGCCTTTGGGAGCCTTTGGGCGCAGTTACAAAAGCAGCGGTACTCTAATCCCTTCTTAAATATAAGCTGTCAATTGATCTTGGAAAATAAAACATTTTTTAGTTAAAAGATGAAAAAAATCAAAGGCCTTTTCAGTTGGCAGTTGGCAAGCTCAATTCAGAGCTGCAAATGAATCATATCTCCTCCTTTGATTCGTTTGTGGATCTGCTAAAGAGAGGTGGTAAATGCTGAACATTTTGTTTTACCGATGCTATTATTACCAGGAAGTTGGAGGATTTTTTCACCCCTGAGTAGCAGGGACAGACTTTGAGCGTTGGCACAGGCTGGCTTTCAGGCTTAATTAGACTGTTTTGAGAGGGAGAAATTGCCTGCTGAATGAAGTGCTTGGTGCATGATACAAAGTGAAGTGAAAGTTGCTGTGCAATGGCACCCACATGGCTACTAAATATTCATAATCATGTCCAATGGCATGAAAGTGGTCTGCAGGTAGTGTAAACTAAGTAAGGAATAATGCCCGATAAGGTGTTCATTAACAGAAACATTTCATTCATTCGGATCATCACATACTATTAACATACTATTTAAAATGAAATGCAACAATTCCATTGATTGTAAAATTTGATAGCGATAACGGCATGTCCATCATGGTGGCATTTGATGGACAGAGATCTAAAGTTTGCGGCTCGCTACGAGACATAATGTTGCTCCATTCTCATCTGTCCTGTATTGACGGAGCTCAGTAAGCCTGCAGGATGCTCTCACAATGACGCCCCGTCACCGACATGATCTGGTGAGTTTCCAGCCCGGCGTCAGAGAGACAACCGAAAGCTGTGCTGGTGTAAACCCGCGACATACTCACCTGAAAGAAACAATAATAAACACACTTAGGCTATATTAATGAGGACAGAATAGGGGTTATACGGCTACATTATTATTAACTAACTGTAGCCAGTGTACAGACCTCTTCGCTGATTTTTTTCAGCATGTTCCCCAGGTAGTTGACACCCATCGACTCCCTGGAGTACCACACATCAGATGCCACAGTGATGGAGCGCTTCGGGTGGAGATAAAACAATTTTGCATCTGGGGGACACTTGCAGATGTACTTTTTAAAACTGTTTACTGGACACAGAGGATCCCCGGGCCTGGCGAACATGAACCCTTGTAGGTTTTTCTTGTGTGGGTCATTCGGATCTTTATGGTGTTTTGTCTGAGGATTATGCGCTAAGCTGACGTATTCAACGCCATGTTCATCTCTTTGGATGACGAAAGATGTACTGGTCAGCTCTAGGCTCCCCTCCCTGCCACACCAAGCAAAACACAGCTGGATGTCAAACCACACCTTTCTGACGAGGCCGAGGGGCGTGTCGGAAAACAGCGCAGATAAACATCTGATTCTCTGAAGATCCGACTCTGTGATGCGAGGATGGTGGAAGCTGGTGTCCTTCCCACTCTCTGTAACGCTTCTGTATCGCCTTAAAAACCGCATTACTGGTCTTGAACACAGTTTCACTGATGATGTTGACATCACTTAAATGGCGGTTGATACATCAGACTCATCAAACTGGCAACACAGTAGTCTCCCCCTTCCTTGGTCGACTGGACAGACGCAAAACGTCATTGAGAGTAGCGGCAGTGTAGCTTTCAAAGTTGGTGTCCATGTTTTTGTCAGCCAGGAAGTCTCTTCATGTTTTAACTGCCCACTTCGTGGTTTTCTTTTTTGCTTATCTTGTGCTTGTCATCCTCTAATTCGTTCAGTTCCTCCGGTGTCACCTCCTGGTGTCGCTTCTCCTTTTTCTTTTCATATTCTCTTCTTTCTTTTTCTTCTGCTGCATGCCAGTCTTCAAAGTTGTCAAACTGACCAAATAAATTAAAAGAAATTATAAAATCACTCATGGTTTTTCAGTCTTGCTGTTGATGTCTTGCTGTTTATGAATAAACTGTGAAATAACGTTGAGTCTCCGTTGTCACGGTTACCATCTAGAGATTTAGCCAGCGCAATAATTTAGAACTGTCAACAGGCAATTTGACGGAACGTCTTTCCTAGGTGTAAATTAACACTTTTTAACCTACACCATCCAGCCAATCAGAATCGAGTATTCACCCAGACCATGGATATAAAGGTGATTAACCTACCTAACTTGTATATGATGTACCTGGATGCAAGAAATGCCATATGTAAAATAAATGTAGCAACAAATAGCAATTAGCATGGACTACTGGACTACTGTATTACTAGGAGCTGATGTTGTTTATGTGACCAAAATAAGCATAGGAAAGCAGGGTGAAAATCAAGGCTTGTTAGCTAGCTTACTAATTCCGCCATGCTTTAATGCTACATTGGTAGCATTAAAGCAGTGAGTGTGTTGATGAAGTATTACCTTTTACTTATTTATCAGCCAGCCAGTCCCCAGCAGTGCTCACTCCACAGTAAACACACAGGGTACTGGCGTTACATTAAAGTACATCACTTCCAGCTAACTTGACAGAGAACAGCGAGGGCAAAGCAGCACCACTGATCTGTTTTAACAGAATATTCTCAGTTTAGCTCAGTTAAAACACTAAATCCGTCAGCGCACGACGGAAGGAGAAATACTCTTGAAGGTAGTTGGTTGTCAGGGTGGTTGCCGCATGTTGGTGTGAAAACAACTTTTATGAGGCTGGATAAAATTTTATTTTTGGTGCTCAAATAATTGAAAAATAACATTTGAATAAGAACAAACTCAAACCAATATTTACCCTCCATGTAGCTCTTTTTTGGTCCTCACCAGCTCCTAAGGGAAAAATCTAGCTCTTTGTGGTCACTAGTTGCTAACTGAGTCTGTTTGGTGCTGGGCCGGGAGTGTACAATGGGCTCCTTTGAGTTTTGTCACTAAAATTAAACATTCCAAAAAAAAAAGCTCTGTAGAATTGGATGATAACTATTTGTGGGTTCTTAACAATATCCAAACTCTTTCACATTACACGTTATGTAATTAATTGTTAAAATAGAAATTTTGATTAGTGCGGCTTGAAGCAAGAAAAACAGAAACAGGCTGCAGGTCTGATGTCAGGCTTTATCCTAGTACTATACAGTATATCCCTCGAGACAGACTACGGCATTGACAAAGACATTCAGAGCTGAATTAAACAGGCATCAACTGCCTTTGGGAGACTTTGGTGCAGAGTATTTCAAAACAAGAGCATTCATCCCTTCACCAAGGTCACGTTGTGATAAAAAAAAAATTATCAGCGACCTTCGCTATAGCTGTGAAGCGTAAGTAACCTACAGCCATCACATCTTGTCCTTGGAGTGCTTTCACATAAGCTGCCTCCAGTGCATCTAGGGCCTCACATTAAAATACTTACTAAGATCAACTGCAGAAGTATTGAAGTCGTCCTGCTGACCGTGCCACTTGGCGATAGCTGTTTAGGGATGGGGTTTGTACACTAGAGATAGAAAGGACGACTAGAAGATAATGCCCCACCTGTAATGGAACTTGCGGGTCCAGGATAGGACTATTCAGCCATTGTTGGAGAAAAATCTAATATTCTATGATATCTAAAATATTTGGGTTCACAGGCATGAGTGAGGAAATGTCTGTCCCTCTAATGTGTGTACAAGGGGTTGTTGTGCTGGCGCCATAACAGGACCTTGGTTCTTGTAAGGATTGCACTATAATATGTCATGCACTTTTGGGGAAACTTTAAGTTTGCTGGCTGTCCATGATCATGTCGACATGTGCCAGGAGCTTATCTTGTCAGATTTATTAAATTATATATTCTTGTAAGAACAACTGAGGCTCTCAAGTTACCTCTTTATTCATCATCTGAAAGGATCATCGAATAGTAAAGTTTTCTTCATCAGCCATCAAAAAACTCAATGCGGACATCATCATCTGATTTACGATGGCCAACAGAAAACAGAAACAAGCAAAGTGTTTGTATGTTTTTGCTTCATATCACCTTTGATAAAGAAAATCAATGAAACCTATCTGGGGGAACAACATTCTGCACAAATTGCACACTAACCGAATTGAACAGCATAGCACTATAGTGTCAAACATCCTCTAGTCAGATCTTATAGAGTTCTCTATATTTTCTTGTGATTCTGCATTTGGTTATATCTTGCTGATTTTCTACAGGAAGAGAGGGCGGATTCAGGGAATGTAAGGGGAGGGGAACAGTGAGGTAGTATTTAGAGGAGGGCAGGAGTCGAGGTTCTCTGTGAACAAACAAGTGAGTCTTTGAAGGCCTTGGCATTTGACTGCAGGATGTGGGAGAGGAGAGAGAAAAAGTTAATTTGGTTTTTACAATGGAGATAGAGTAGTCTGAGAGGACCCTTGGACCTTTCTAAGCATCCATCAGTCTGGATTTTTTTCTCAGAGTCAGACCAAACATCAACAAACTCAGTCCTGCCGGCATATTTCCCAGCATGAAATAAAATATAAGGTTTTATTTTTTTATTATAGGTTCATGGTCATGAAAATACAATTCTATTAACAACACGAGATATGTTAATGTTGAAAAGCTGTGTCATCCGATTTAGAAAGTAAAAGGCCATTGAATGTCTAGCATTTTATATTTATGCAGTCTCTGAATGTTTTGACACTGAATTTAAGTCTATTTTTCAGTGTTCAGAAATTCAACGTTAATGGATTCAAGATTTTTTTTTAAATCCAACTCTTAAAATTTCAATATACCAAATTCATATGCAAAATACAGTGTATACAATTGAATGTACACAACAAAATGTTAAAAATTCAATGTTAAAAAATTCAAAGTTAAAATTTTCAACATGCCAAATTCAGATGCAAAATTCAATGTAGAAAATTCAGTGTTAAGTCAGAGTCAGTCAAACTGAACTCTGCCTTGAGCAGCAGACTGTCTTTGTTGGCTCTGACTCGTCAGCAGGTCCAGGGAAGTGAGCTGCTACTGTGTGTATGTGTGTCTGCGTCTTAAGCTGTGCCTCTCTCAAGTCACAAACATCTCACCGATGGTTTAAAAGACGCATCTCATATCTACTGTGGAGGACATGATTGTATAAGTGCAAAATACAGGGGGGTTTCCAAGCTACGACTATATTGATCACTGTATGACAGCTCCCTACGACTCTACACATTTGGGAGCTGTAATGCAATGGTCAATATAGCTATAGCTTTTGGGAAACACCCTTGAAAGATAAGTTTGGTTATTTTCTAAGATGAGATCAAGGTAACTGGTTATTTCAGATCAACTCAATACAAACTGTTACCTGAATGCTGACGTAGTTAAGTAGTATGTGACTGGTCGGGGTGCAATAGATCAAACAAACCCTTGAAGAGGGGGTGTGTCTGAAGTGCCGGACTTCTCATCTCCCAGTCTGCTGTGATGAAGTGAGGGGTTATCGTTACTTAGCTTTGCGTTCCCCTGGACGCGTGGCCATGCTTGATGTGTTTACACTATCTGCTTTCTTGTGCCACAGTGTCTACACACTGTCACGGTTTTATCCACTAACCTCTTTCTTTCGACCCATAGACTGTATAAAAAATGGACGTAGCATACCCATCGGGGTCTGTTCTCTCAACTCGATCCGATCGTACTCGCCATCTTGTCAGACTTTGACTCCGCCTCGTTTCCGCTTTTAAAAAAAGGCATTGATGTGACGTTAGGGGGAGGGAGATATGTCCATCTGGCTTACGTATACCATCGAGCTAGCTGTCACTCAAGAGGCCACGCCCCTAAATATTCATAAACTTTAACCTATGATATGACATATAGACTACAATGTTTTTTTGTAACAGGCCTTAAATAGGTTTAATTATTCTGTGAAAACGGCCTGTTTAACATGGGGGTCAATGAGAAACTGCTCTATTGTGCAAACTTCACCTAGTGGACACTCCGAGAACTGCAGTTTTTGGCACTTCTGTATTGGATCAACCAGGAAGTCGCTGTGATGGGGGCTTGGTTCGACTACATACACCTGATCTAGGATCTATAATCAATTGCTTTTCCTTGGTTCCTTGTATTTGAACACTGAATTTTAAACAATGAATTTCGCAGCTTAATTTGGCATGCTGAATTTTTAACATTGAATTGTATACATTGCATTTTGCATCTGAATTTGAACGATTCATTTTTTAACCTTGAATTTGTGCACATTGAAAAATAAAGATTGAAATTCAGAGCCCAAACATTCAAATACATAATTTCAATGCATAAATATTCAGTGCTAGAAATGCAATGGCTTTAAAGTTTACATTGTGCAAGTGAAAAGCATGTAGTAACAAAAAATAAAGGTTTAAAAAAGTATTCCAGCAATTAAGTAGGACTATTGCATAACGTTGAGGGACTCACAGACACATGGTTAAAGGAAGATGGTCACTAATATGCACAGTACATGCGTGTTGTTCGGTGGCGAGGAGTAAGCATTCTGGAATTCTAGGTTTCAGAAAACTTTTGGAAACTTTAATCAGACCAATTTATCTAACCAATCATGACAATATACTTGAAGCCAATGAAATAAGTTACTGAAATATAGTTGTTTATGGTACCAAGAAAAAAATTAAGAAGGACCAGGGGTCTATGAAAGCCATGTTGAGGCAATCCCAGCCCCCGCTTTTTTTTCAATAAGTACTGCTCCTTTAATGTGTTTGACTTTCAGGCGGTTCACAGTGCAAATTAGGTTGATGCGGAGGATGCAAATAAAAAAACTGGGACAGAAAACCAAAACAATTAAAAAGCTAAAACACTTTCTAGAACTACAGGGTGCTTATTTTTCTCACTTTTCTCTGTTTCCCCCTGCATTTAACACATAGCAAAGTAATTGGATCCATTGTTAATTTCTAAAATATTGAACAGTAAACAGTCGCATCCTGACAGGGAACATAACTGCCTGGTACAGAAAAAACACCAGACAGGGCCGTAAAGTAAAGGACTGCATAGTGGGATTCCACATGCCCCGTGGGACCCAACACAAATCTTGTGGGAGGGGGCGGTTTTAATGTTGCTGCTGGTGGGAATAAGGGGTCCAAAAATAAACAGTGGGTACCACATTTAGGAGTGCTGATCCTGATCAGTGTGTTAAAGGAACAGAACAGCGCCGGACCCCTGCCACAGGGAGAAACCACAAATTGTTTAGCGGTTAACACTGCTATGACACAGAGATGGTTTCCAATCAGCAAAATGTGTATTAAATAGGCACAGAGAGCCAAAACAAAACAAAATATAACAAGAGCAAAAGAAACCACAGCCCATGTTCTCAAACAATAAGTAGGGTAGAAATGAATAAATAAATACAATGCAACTTTGCCCTTAATACACTAGAATAACTGTAATTGGTATGAATGTATTTATGCATTAGAATGTATTAATGTGTTTTCCCTGCGGACGGGAGAAGATACAAAATCAATGGTTAGTCTAATGTTTGTTGACAGGACCTAACCCGCACACTGTGGGCGGTAATGGTCAGAAATCAACTGGAAGTGGGCAGGAGCAGGATGAAGAAAACAGTCAAGCACAGGGCTCTATCCTAAAGCCCTGCAAAGAGTTCAGCTGAGCCTATAATATGTGGTGCTCTGGGTTTTAAGAATGAGGGGTTACTCACTCTTGGAATAACACATTTATTTCCTGTAGGAAACATGAAAACACAGTTCAGATCAGGAGCTGTAGCGCACGTATTGACGACTTCTTCTGCTCTACTGGCATCAGCTACTATATACTTTCATCACTCTTATACAATTACTATCAATAACACGTACATCTAATCAACATAACTCATGCACACAAAACAAAATGCTACTCTTGGTACCATAAATAGAGATGCAGAATTAAGATGTATTGTAAATACAGATCAGATACTTTGAATTATAGCACGAAATACAAGTAAACCTATAGGAAATAATTAGTTTAATTTGCAATATTTGCCATTGAATTTATTGTAATATTTCTATTAATTTATTGTTTACTGAGGTGATAATTATTTCGTAGGGATAATTTGTGTGTAACTTCAATTGAAGTTTGTTAAAAACAGACTCAGAAGCACCCTCTCATCTGATAAATTGGGGGCATTTATGTTGATGGCCACAGAGAAAGACATTCTCATGGCCTTGGACTCTGACTCTATGATAGACATACAGAGAAGAGTGAGCTGCTTAAAAAGCTGCTCCACTGATAAGTCAAGAAATATTTAATATTATTGTCATTATCACACATCACACATTATCGATGTAGTAATTCATTATTTGTCATTTTAATGATGCTTTTAGAAGTTTTATTGTGCTTCTGTGTTGATCCTTAATGATTAAATTCCATTCAATTCAGATAAATTGTATTTAAAGTGCTAAATCATAACAAAAGTTATCTCAGAACACTTTATAGAGTAGGTAAAGACCACACTCCATGACTTATTTATGATTTACAAAGACCCTACAATTCCCCCGTAGAGTACGGTGGCAACGAAAAACCTTCCCTATAACAGGCAGGAAAGTCAGATGTGATCATGTACACTAAATTATCAATTATTCTCCATTACAGGTTGTTCTGACATATTTGGGGAGTCGTTCTCCCCTTGTTCTATATGTTTGACCACTGTTAGAATTTGGTAAGTTTATCATGTATTTTTTAATGTTATTTAAATTCATACTTATAATATAAAATAATTGAAAAAAAAGTTTTAAAAGAAACACACACCCATTTTCTTTATTTTCAGAATTAACAATGTATCCATGTTCCTCTCAGGTTGACCACTTGACATGTGAGAGCTTGTGTGTGTGTGTGTGTGTGTGTGTGTGTGTGTGTGTGTGTTAGTGTGTGTGTGTGTGTGTGTGTGTGTGTGTGTGTGTGTGTGTGTGTGTGTGTGTGTGTGTGTGTGTGTGTGTGTGTGTGTGTGTGTGTGTGTGTGTGTGTGTGTGTGTGTGTGTGTGAGTGAGTGTGATACTGTAAATGCACTTATCCACTGGTCACTCTAAAACATTTTAACAAACGTTGTATACTTGCATAATTGTAGTGTGAATATGCAACAATAAAAATGTATTGTCACGTATTCAACTTGCTATACCACTATTACAGTACTCACTGGAATAAACAGGCATGCTTTTTATAATTATAGCATTTCCGGGAAAAGCTTTGGTTCATCCGGACATTATCTCCACTGTCTAACGCACCCTGTGAATTGAAAGGTTCTTCTTTATGGCCTGGAGTGAATTTATAATGTAATCTGGAGAGGTTTTGAATTTGATTTTCCTATTAGTGAGTCCATGACTGAACCAAGACATCTGCTATGAATCTTGCCTAATACAATGGAATTATCTCTGAGTCTGTTCAGTTGCTGTCTTCCTGTCCTGTCAGCTCTCGGTCATTATCTTCTCCTTCTCCTGCTGTCTGTATATCCCTTCACCTGGTATTTACAATGCACTCATTTTGATACATGGTTTGATTGGTAGGTCATAATCAAGGTGACATTTACTAGAGCAAATTGTGTTAATTGAGGATCTGCATGAATACTGACAGAGTTTTGTGTCTCTACCCGTCTACCAGATCATCCTGAAGGAATTTGGCCCTTGTGCGCCATTACAAGCTCACTAAATTTCTTCTGTCGTTTAACATTTTATTGTTAAGACTTCAGTGTATGTCCTGTCACCAATGATATACCTCTCACATAAAATGTAAGACTGCAATTTAAGTGCTTTTAAATAATGAATGTTAAACATCCGGTAGGTGCACACTCAAGAATTTTAGAGCTTTTTAACAACATGTACACATTCGGTACAAAGACTTCCTTGTTATCCGGAAAGATACGTCCTCGGTTCAAAATGTTGTCAGTGAGGTTAATAATTCAGTATAATGCTGTATGCCTAACCTTTTAAATTTATAATATGTAGCTTTTCCGCATTAAATTGTCTAAAAACCACTATAGCTATGTTATATTTATTGTTGAGCTGTGTTATTACATTTTCCCAAACATTTCCAAAATTGTTCAAACCTAATTTTATTCAGCGACATAGACAGTTGCCTCTCAGTGGTTATTTACGATAAAGCATGTAAAACACCAGATGTTACTTGTTCAGAGAGTAATTGTGAATCATAAAGTTAGCTGTAGTAGCTTCATGAGTAGTTGACTCATCTAATGCTAAGTTAGCTAGCTAGCGCACTCTGTTCCCTCAGCCTCTAGCCTGCAGGGAGATTTTGCCAGGAAGAGAGTGGATGGCAGCTCTGAGACAGAGATACAGTTAGCGAGCTGTTTGTCAGCATCAGCACAGAAAGTGGTGATGCTGACTAATGTTAGCTTGCTTGCTAATGCAGATGAAATGCTAGCTAGCATACGTAGCAAAATTCTGCCTTGAGCTAAATACTTTATCCAGACTCCTGGGTCTGCGGTGGCTGGTAAATCTGCTAACATTAACGGGACATTTACAAATTACCAGCTGACATAATAAAGGACCCAACACCAGATCCATGCAGCATAGTTGAAGTTAGCAGGCTAACCTTGCTTGCTTGCAAAATGGTCAGCTATGGGAATGTATCTATGTTCATCATTCCTATAGCTTTGTATGTGACCGGGGAACATCGGACCTTTCTTTTAAAAAATGTTCCACAATCAGTGCCGAATTCCATAGCAAATAGGCCTATGTAGGCCCTGACACTACCCCCTAACCCTGACCCTAACCGTAACCCCTAACCCTAACAAAATGCTAAATTAAATCAGCGAAGGCATAGGCTTATGCAACCAGGGAACATAGGGATGACCATGTCACCTATCACCAAAAACAGAATTTAACATATTCTGTGGTAAACACTGCAGCTAATTCATTAGATTGACAAGACATAAATAAACATAACATGAACAGGGGTGCTTTATCTGCTCTGACGTTGTTAAAGATTTGCATTCACACAAAATACCACTCTTAATGAATAATTTATACAAAAGTCTAGTTTTAAAAAGATACAGTTACTGTGACCTCTCCATCAGTTACATCAGGTTAGCTTGCAAACTCAACTTCATTTTTCCTGCATTAGAAGCAACACTAAAAAAATAAAAGTAAAAGTGCATATTACACATCATAGTATCAAAAAAGAAAGTAAGGCTATATCTGGAGTTAGCTTAACTTTAACCGGCAGACAGGACAGGTCTGCATTAAAATGATCAGAAATGTTCTTGACATGGTGTCTGCTTTATGATCATTATCCCAAGAGTTCAGTTCATTTACGCATCTGACCAGGCTGGGACTGCATCTGGCCTGGTCAGATGCGTAAAAGAACTGATGAAGCCTCTCCCTGAGAGGTGAAACGTCTTCCTAGACAAATAACCAAGTCCAGTTGCTTTTGACTTAAATTTCTTTAGGGATAATGATGATCTGGACAAATGAGAATATTCACAGGCGTTTATGATCATTAAAATGTGGCCATCAGGCAAGTGTAGACGTAGTTTTAAATAATCACATAAACTCTAGCCAGATAATGAGATAGAATTGCCATTTTGTTCCACACAATGACTTTAACATGACATTGTGTACATGTTAGCTGATTTTGGTAGACTGTGTCCTGCTTTAAAATGTCAAATGTCTTCCATAAAAAAAGGTTTGTTCTGTGATAACACACTGTTAAGCTGCAGTAACATGACCTGTAAAAGCACTTAAATAATACTCCACTGTTGTCGAAAACCAATTAAGTGCACGTAAAAGAGCCTTACCTTGAACTTAGGCACATTTTCCTTCATCATGAACAGCTCTAGCATAGTTTTTTTTTGCTCAGCTTGTTCAACCAGTAAAAGTGTATCAGAACATGCGTAGAGACATCTGCCAAATCAACACACAGGGCTGCTCTCCAGAAATCGATAATACTGTAGCAGAGAATTTCAAGAAACTGAATGCACTGAATCAAGGTGTTACCCAAGAGCATATGTATGGCCACTGTGTGTGTCTTTAGTTAGTTATATGGCATAAAGAGTACAGCTACAGTACAAAATGTACAAGTTGACCCATGCCTTTGTATTTTCTTGCCTAGATTACATTAATGCACTCTATACTGGATTACTAAGAATTTGAACAAAAACGAAAGAAAAAAGAGAACATATGACACCAGTACGAGCATCGTTTTACTGGGTTACCTGTAATGTTGAGGACTGACGCTTTAAATGGTTTAGCACCTTCTCCGACTGCTGAGTAATAATAATAATACATTTTATTTGTTTGCGCCTTTCAAGCACCCAAGGTCACCTTACATGTTGAGAAACAGAGCAGAAAACAATATATACAATAGCACATATAAATCCTTACACATATACAAAGAAAAGACACAGAGTCACTAGATAAATAAATAAGGAGGATTAAAACGGTTATGGGGGACAGGGGACTATACAGAGTAGAACAATTTAAAAAGGTGTGTTTTGAGGTGGGACTTGAAGGTGTCAATGGAGTCCAGAGTGCGTATGTGTAGTGGGAGTGAGTTCCAGAGTCAAGGTGCTGAACAACTAAAAGCCTGAGCACCCATTGAGGTATGTGAGAATGAAGGGGTGGAAAGCTGGGCGGCAGATGAGGAACAGAGTGAACGGGGTGGGTTATAAGGATGTAGCACAGTAGAGAGATGGGGGGTGGGTATGAAGATCTATGATTGTTAGCAGAAGGTGTTTGTAATGTATGCGCTGTTGGACAGGGAGCCAGTGAAGTTGTATTAGGACAAGTGTAATATGGTCAGAGGACTTGGTGCGGGTGGTGATTCTGGCAGCGGTGTTCTGGATGGTTTGTAGACGGTGGATGAGTGTCTGAGGTAGACCGGTGAGGAGGGAGTTGCAGTTATCCAGGCGAGAAGTGACCAGAGCGTTTATGATCATTTCGGTGGAGTGCTGGGTGAGGGAGGGGCGAAGTCGAGAGATATTGCGGAGATGGAAAAAGGCTGTGTGGGAGATGTTATTGATGTGGGATGTGAAAGAGAGGGTACTGTTCAAAATAACACCAAGACTTTTAACTTCAGTTGAAGTACGGACCAGACAGTTGTCGATGAGAATACTGAGGGGGTGGGATTTGGAGAGTGATGATTTGGAACCGATAAGAAGAATTTCACTTTTATTGCCATTGAGTTTGAGCTTGTTTAACATCCAGTTTGTGGTGGTTTGCAAGCAGTCAATGAGGGCAGTAGTTGGTGATATAGTGCCTGGTTTGGTAGTAATAAAGATTTGGATGTCATCAGCATAACAGTGGAAGTGGATACCAAAATGACGGAAGATATTATCAAGGGGGAGGATGTAGATGATGAAGAGTAGGAGGCGGAGGACAGTACCTTGAGGAACACCGTGGAGGAGCAGCGAGCGTGATGATCTGGAATTTTCCTCGGATGAACTGCAAACGGTCAGACAGGTAAGAGTGGAACCACTGGAGAAGGATGCCAGAGACCCCAGTTCCAGCCAAACGATCAAGGAGGATGCTGTGAGATATTGTGTCGAAGGCGGCACTGAGGTCTAGGAGTACGAGGATGGTGAGTAGGCCAGAATCCGCTGCTAAAAGAAGGTAATTTGTTATTTGAGTGAGAGCTGTTTCTGTGTTATGATGGGGACGGAAACCAGAATGGAAAGCCTCAAAGAGGTTGTTTCTTGATAGATGGTCTTGAAGTTGGCAGGCTACTGTACGTTCGAGAACTTTGAAGATGAATGGGAGGTTTAAGATAGGCCGGTAGTTACTGAATTCATTCAGGTCTAGGCCAGGTTTCCGTCAGTCCAAAACCGTCCCCTTACCAAAAATGACTTATAGAAAGTTCA
The DNA here is from genome assembly GCF_963691815.1 of Echiichthys vipera. Taxonomy (NCBI): domain Eukaryota; kingdom Metazoa; phylum Chordata; class Actinopteri; order Perciformes; family Trachinidae; genus Echiichthys; species Echiichthys vipera. The sequence goes on along the minus strand of NC_139832.1, from coordinate 27,375,274 downwards.
GTGAAGCAGCTCTCTGCTGTTATGCACCGACAGGTTGGATAAAACTCTGACAACTTCTGTTGTTAATAATCAGACCAATTTCTTTCAACATCACTGTTATCATTCAATATTTCTTTTATAACTCAAAACCATATGTTATCACAATTGCTATCATTAGTATTATTAGTATTAGTATTATTTCAATCTTTTTTATTTCTGAGTGACTTTATAATTTTATTGTCTTTACTGTCACCCATTTTTAAAACATGTGTTATGTTACCTGTGTTTGTTTCTTTTGTGAAAGGTGCTATATAAATAAATTGTAGTATGATTATTATTAGGGCCCGAGCACCGACAGATGTTGAGCCAAGGAAGGCCTGATTGGATTTGCTCTGTGTCTTCTTATTTTTTTTCTCAAATTAATTGCCTTTTTGGAAACTTCATCATATTCAAAAACTCACCAGTGGTGAAAATGTACACATTTCATTGGATTCAGAAACTGACTCGCTAGTGCCCCCAGACTACAGCCCGTACTCCTAGATTGTTGTAAATTCATGAAAACCAGTAGGCATATAGAACTCTTGGAGCAATATTCTACAAATGTCTGATCAAATGATACTCAGGGTTTGTGTTTTAACTTTACCGTGGCAAAAGGAAGTCAGCCTAATATGACAAACTTCATTCAATTTACATCAAATTTTCAATGTGTGCTCTACACTTGATACAGAGCCACAGAAAGCGTGTTTAATATGCGTTATCTAGCGCCACACAGCGAATGCGGGAAGTCCTGCGAAAGTTGCAATAGATGGCCTGCAGCCACAGACCCTCCATGCAGCGTCCGATGCTCCTGGAAACCCACAGCCGAACCCGCCTGAGTCATTGCTGCTCGTAGCTTTGATTATTATTATTATTCATTTTTTGATCTTGTTTCTGTTTCGTAACATCTGTTCTGAGATACTGGCTTACTAAAACTCTCGACAGAGATCAATAGATACACCTGGATGCACAGCAATCTTCAGTGAGCTGAATTCCCTGCAGATTGTGTTTGTTTGTCCTTAAATGAATGAGAGCATTTGCTGATTAGCAGGGTGTGGTTTCCTGCATATCCACCATGGAAATGGGCTCCTAACAGTTGCACTCAATTGGTAGTGCTATGATGGCAAGGATAACAGACCCTTGTGACTGTATGGGTATGGCTCTGTTTGCTATTTATACTGTAGCCGGCCAATTAAGTCAGCAGAGAGAGTAGCTGCATAATTTCACCATAGGCTGCAACTTGTACCGAGTACAGTTGTTGTGTAAGTTGATTATCTTCCTCTTGATATAATGTACAAGCTCTTGAATCAAGTGCAGTGGGTACAAGGGCAGGTTCGGTATGTATACTGCATGTCTACTCTGGCACAAAATGTGATTATGAATGCATACATTAGTAATTATCTTATAAAAATACATGCCCTGATATACTGTTGCTTGAATTTGCTTAAAGGTCACATATTTTTCTTTTCTTTAAATTTCAAGATATATGTACCGTATATTCAACATGTTTTTATTTTGGGGGCATACTAAAAAATGTTTACATGTTTTGATATTCAGCACCGGGCACCTGCGATTGTGCTTTTTATCCATAAATTCACAAACTGCAAATATCCTTTACCGACATGTTGTTTACTTTCTGAGCTTTGCTTGGACGCTGGTAGTATGTCATACGCTTCGTTGAGCTGATTGGTTGATTTGGCCCGTATGTTGGTTATAGACAGATAGTTTATCCAATCAGCAACCAGTATTTTTGCCTCTTCCCAAACAATCTCTGAGAGTTCCCAGATGAATATGCTGAGCAAATGCAAATCAATCCATCTGGCAGAGTCAAGTTTTCATTCAAAGTCGCAATTTGTATTGCATTAAGGGGGTTTTGAGCAATACTTTTAGGAGCAATGAAGTAATAACTTAATTGATGTTGTCGGTAATGCTCCTTCAGCTATAGTCAATAGAACCCAAGATAAATTGGCAAGACAAAAAGGACAAACCTACACTTAAACAACCATTCGTGCTCAAACACACATCCCCTTACAACCCTTGAACCTGAGCATTACCCCTTCCTTTGTCTTGGGCCATGATCTCTACATTCTATAATCAAAATTGAAAAAGTCGCTTTTTTTGTTTTGCAGACTGAAATGATAATAACATTAAAAAAAAATAGAAAAGCATAGTTTGAAAAGGAGTCCCTTTAGAATAGCCATTATAAACATTCTCAGATATAACCAATTCCTTCCATTTTCCTCCAGCTGAAATCAAATCTGATTTTACTGCAGAATGAAATCAGCTGTTCCTTGAGGATTCCACTCCTAGTAGTGAATGGTAACTTAAAGAATTCATCATGGTTTGAAAGATTCTTTCAAAAGAGCTCCAGGATAAAGTTGTGGACAGGCACAAGTTAGGAGAAGGTTATAAAAAGGCTTTTAACTCTCCCTCTGAGTACCATTCAGAGATTGTCCAGAAGTGGAAGGCATACGGCTCCACCCAGACCTCATCTAGATCGGGCCACCCCTCCAAACTGGAGGACCAAGCCAGGAAAAGATTGATCAGGAAAGCTGCCAAGAGGCCCATGGTGACATTGAAGGAGTTACAAGTCTTAATGGCAGAGGTTGGTCGATCTGTGCATGTGACAACAATTTCACATGTTCTTCATGTTTGACAGGGTGGAGAGAAAGAAGCCTCGTCTGAAACAATGTCCCACTGAGTCTCGTTAAAAACCATATTTAAGATTCGGATGCCATGACAACGACCCAAAACACACGGCCATAAAAACAACACAGTGGCTAAAGGACAGGAAGGTGAATGTCCTAGAGTGGCCTAGTCAGAGCCCTGACCTCAATCATACAGAACATCTGTGGATGGACTTGAAGAGTGCAGTCTCACCACAGAATCTGACACAACTCCAACAGTTCTGCAAGTAAGAATGGGAAATATTTCCCAATCAAGGTGCACAAAGCTGGTAGAGACGGATCCAAACAGGCTGATGACTGTAATTAAAGCAAAAGACGCCTCCACAAAGGATTAAATCTGGGGACTCATCCCTTTTCCAACCCTATATTTTTATCAATTTTCAGAAATTTTGAAAAAAACAATTTCACTTGAATGTTGTATGGCAAAATGGGTAAATATATATTTTCATCCCCCTCACTCAACCAGTATGACATACTATCACCTTGCCTTTCAGGGCTTCCACGGACTTGTGTTATTTTTTGTTTTATTTGTTTTATATGTTTATACTTATGAAAAGTAAATTCAATATCCGAAATGTGCGAACTTGCCTTGGCCTACCATCCTCTGCTGGGTCTTTTATTTCTACTGAGGAACAATGGCCCAAAATATAAAAATAAGACACAAGTTGTCATAAACCACAAGTATCCTTGAATGAGGTATTATTCACAGAGCAATATATTAGACTATCAGACTAATATATTAGACAAAATCAGTGTAATGAATGCAAGCCAGTGTGCGTGGTGAGAAAAAAAAGCTTTCTATCCCCAGTTAGATGTCAAAGCTCTGATGCTTCATTTATCTCTGCAAAAGAAGGTGTTTTGTCTCTCACACTCTCTTTTGCAGCTTATGGAAGTGCTGAAAAAGTCACCCAGTAAAGTTTCTCCTCTCTTTCACTGAGCTAAGACGTTAAATTGCCTCATCAAAAATATACTTCGGCTCAGAGGGAGAGCAGGGGAGGAGGGTCGTCTTCCATTCAAGAGATTGGTTGTTCAATACCCGGCTCCTCCAGTCCTTGGGCAAGACACTGAACCCCAAGTTGCTCACTGTGCTGCGCATGGTTGTGTGAATCTGGTGTGATTGGTTAAATTTGATGATATGGAATGTAGGTGTCCACTGCCGTCTGTGTGAATGTCAGAAGACTAGAAAGATTCTATAACCAGTCCAAATCCATTACCAATCATGTTAAGTTTGAGTTAGTTTCTCTCAGGTAGTTCAGTGAGCCACTGCCAGCGGGATCCATGTGTCATTTTTACGTGTGCGGCCATAGAAGTGTTTATCTTCTTAAATCGCCTGAAAACAACAGCAGTCTTCTACAGTTAAAACACAAAGACCTCCTGTGTAACAGCCATGTCAAGATGCACCAGCTGTAACCTACAAACATGTCCAGGTGTGTACTTAACTTTCTGTGAGTCATCATAGTTAACAAACAACAGCAAAGAAAGGAGAATTTCAGAATTCCATCAAAATGATGGGGTGAGAAAAAAAAAAATCTTTCCATCCCAAGTTAGATGTTAAAGCTCTGATGCAACATTTGATTCTGCAAAAGAAGGTGTTTTGTCTCCCACAATGTGTTTTGCAGCTTGTGGAAGTGCTGAAAAAGTCACCCAGGAAAGATTTGCTTGTGCGTTGTCTCTGCCTGTGGCTGCTTTTGTCTGTATGTGGAGAGGTTCATTCTGGCCTTACCATTACATTCCTTCGCCTGTACACCTACATGTATACACCTCACTCTAGTCTCCATAGCATCTAATGTCCTTCATCAAGGCAGGAACAGTGGACCTCTTTGTTCTACAGCGCCCTTCCACTACAAGTTCCTATGCTTATAGTGTAATCTCTGCTGTCATTTACTGTATCAGTTACTCAGTGTTACATTTTATTTGTTTTCTATATCATCTGATTAAAACACAATTATATTTCCAAGGTTCCACTTGGTGATTAGACATCACTTCCTCCGGCGCTCTTTGTTCTCAGCACATTTCACTGTGCTAAAGGTTTCTAATATTAATGGCCATATGATGTAATCCTGTCCTTTTAGAACCTGCTCTCTGTAAAGCCCGCGACTAAAGGTGTTGCAAATCATCTCACATTCAAAGAAATGGAGGACACAGTAGCAGGGGATCTAGAAATAGCAATGCATAGTATCACTGCCTGGTAAATGGATAATGTAAAAAGACACAAACAGAAATAGTCATAATGTAAATTATTAAAAAATAAATAAAACAGTATCTCAACTCCAAGTACAGCTGTTTATTAAGACAAACTGGTAATGCCTCTGGACAGTTAAAATTAAGTGTTAAAAGACATGAGTAAACAGACATGAATGGACATGAAATACTGTATGATCTGCCAACAGTGAATCCATGTTCCCAGTAGGGGATGCTATAACTATGACTGAATATTGAGTTGTTGATGTGTTTGGGCTTGGACTGTTATGAATTTAGGACATATTGGACAATGTATGGTGAAGTTACAACAAATTCCAGTTTCACTGCGAAGTATGGTTGCCATGGCAACATAGTTTGATAGAAAGTCAAAAGCTAAACGATCTGGCATCATGACGGTCTTAAGTCTCTGCTGACAAGATTTGAGGTCGATTTGTTCAACTGGCATGGAGCATGACATCACAGTATAAAACATGTAACTTCCTGTTGCCAGTAGTAGGCGCTACGATTATGATTCCAAATTGTCCTAAATATGTCTTCAGGCAGGGATTTTTATCAATACCATATAAAAAGTGGACTGAACTACAGTGACGTCACTCATAAGTTTTTGAACCTTGGTGTTGAAACCTCGAATCTGGCCTGCTGGGTGCTGCCATTTTGAATTTTTGAAACCACCGACAGGAAAGCGAGGAGCTTAGGGGGATAAGGGGTAGCTCTGAGTGGGACCCCATTTGCACGCCCACTTCAACTAGCGACCTGACTGTATCTGTCCCACTGCTGAAGTAGCTGCTGTTAACAAAGTTAGTTTGGATAATTCGAGGTAACTCAAGTTAAGTGCTACATTACTGTAGTAGTAGGCTACTACGTTTGGTAAACATGATGAATAAACATTAACTTTGTATCGTTATTGTAGCTGAAGTAACACTGTGTAAGCTGTCACTGACATTACTTGACAGTAGATAACGTGAATAATTGAACGATAACCGCATTATATTATTTTATATTATATTATATTATTACCTACCTTTGTTCAAGACTCAGGATATCAGCAGCTTTAACTTGTTTACACCACAGAATACTGTTGAATGAATGACTCATTTTAATTTGCAAAACATTAAAATTAAACTAACAACAGCACATAAGTAAAGAGAAATAATAAAACTATGCAAGAATTACAGACAACAAGAAGCTATTAGCACATAAATGATTTAGCTACATATATAGCTAGTATCAGGTAACATTAGGGCTAACTTGGTGAACAAAGAGTATCCATGTTAACTGTGATATTAGCTGTCATGCTGAATTTGGTTAGCAAGAGATAAGGCTTAAAATAATATGTTACATTACTTACCGGATAAACTGCACAGCCGACTGCTTGGAGAGTCTTTTAGTACAATCGGTTAAACGTCACTTTAAGAAACTGAAAACAAACTGCGAACCCCCAAAAACAACATTTCGGCTGTGTTTTTCCATGGCTGCTACAGGTTTCATTGACAGCTCTCAGTCTTTGAGACCTGTCAATCCCAAGGTAAGCCACGCCACAATATATCCCCTGCTTTATCGTCTATTTGTCTCTAACTGGGACCGAATACTAAAAAATAGGTATTGAAAAAGGCATCAAACTAACGATAGAAACAATAAAAAAAACTTTACAACTTTGCAGAAGTAGGTCATTTTCCTGTTGACTTGAATACAACTTCTTTCAGGTCTTTCTGCAACTGTACTTGTTACCCCCTGCTCACTACAATACAGACTTAAAGTGAAATTCTGATGTAAAATCATCCCAGGGTCTTTTTAGGCAAATTTGGTCATCAAATAAGCCATCGAGACAATTTTTGTCGTGTATGAATTATTAACGTAGATTTCGGGAGAGTCGCTAACAGCCGCGGCTAACACGGATAAGCTCGGGCCGGCGAATTGGACGCATTAAATTGTCTTTTTCAAACCACTAATACTGCTCCAAATAACACCAAACCTCTGCAGTAGCATGATAAGAGTCTCTACACATTAACCGAAGCACCAACAATGTAATATGTGAACACGGAGCGTATTAAAAGAGTGTTTTGAAAGACTTATCTACTGGCTCCGGTACAAGCTGCCCCATTCAAGTCGATTACCAAATGCAATCCAAAGGGAAGTAGACTATTGATTTATTCCAGCAAAAAATGTAAACGTTGTGGTTTGTGGCAGTTTGGTGAAATGTCCCACACAGCTTTCCCTGCAGCGCAAAGCCAAGCACGAGACCCATATAATATTTTTTTTTTTTACCACTCCCGATAAGTCTGCCACGTCTCAAATTTAGCCTATCAAGAATACAGTACACTTGCATAACTAATAATAAACCAAGCAATTCCAATACGGCTTTCGCCAACCGATGATTTCAGTGCTCTGGCCCTAATTAAACCTAATTAATTTCTATACCTGGGGTTGCCTTGGCATTCACCTTGGCCTGCTGGCCCAGGGAGCGTCCTGGTAATTAAATTTTTAATAGTGGAACCACAGGAAGTCAGACGACCCACAGAGTAAAAGAGAGACAGATGAAGTGAAAGATGGGGAGAGCAGAGAGGGAAGGTCAGAGAGCAACCGTGGAACAATACTAGAAAGCAGGGTACCATTATCTGGTAATTGCTGTTTGCTGAAAAAATGTTAAAGCCAACAATGTCAGCCCATACCAGAGGAAAGTTCATGATGAGATATCCTTTATATTATATCTACATCTCCTAGACAAAAGATAGCACTAGTTGAGACCAAAGAAAGAGCGTACGCATTTTTAGAACCACAGACAACAATTATTTTTAACAGTAAAATTACGTGTCAGATTTCATCTTAATATACAATTTTGAATCATTATACATTAGAACTGAGGGGACAGCATTTCCACATTGTTGCTTTAACACTTTGCTGCTGTCCATTCAGTCCACACTCAGAGCAGCTGCAGCTTTCACACCTACCATTTTTTTAAATGAGGAATTATAAAGAGAAAAACAGGACAGTAATCCTTAAGGTGCAAATGTTTTTAAATTTTAATAATTTTCTATTTCAGTACATACTAAAAAGGAATACTGTAATCCAGGTTCAACAAACAAGTTACATGAATAGTAAATCCGGGAACCAGGCTGAGGAAGGAAATTAAGGTTGAACTTGAAATTAATTTCATGAAAGCTGGGTTTTCTACTTTACTGAAAGGCTGCAGGTCTCCGTCAGTTTACTGCACCACCATGTCGTCCAGCTGTGGCTGGGAGATGACAGCGGAGCCGCTACTGTACGCAGTTAATGGGATTTGGGTCGAGGATCTGTCTTGACTGTATTTTGATTTTTTATTTGTTTGCACATATCTTGAAAAGCGGTGTGCTTCAGTTCAATGGGCCGTTTCAGGTTTGCTGTTGATGTGACTTTTTTTTGAAAGCCGGCGGGCGAAGTTTGCACAGAAATATAAGATTGTTCCCATCCTCACAGACCTTGTCATAAAACTGATAAGACTTGTTAAAACGAGAATACAACGCCTCCTTGCTGCTCTGTCCCCTACACGTTGCTGTCGCTTCAGTGCTGTTTTGGTGTTTTGGTGCTGGTGGTGTGACACTGGCGGCTGGTGTTGCCAGATTGGGTGTTTTTTACGTTACAAAGTTACAAAGTTAAACTGAGAGAGCGTGCCATTCACAGACACCAGAATGAACGCGTTCACAGTAACGTTCATCAGGCAGAATACAGTATGTTCAGTTCACGTTTGTCCAAAATATGAACGAGTTCATGAACTATCGTTCAATGAACGGGTTCAGGCACAACACTGACTATAGATAAGCCATTTTGTAGTTGTGTTCAAATTCTCTGTGGTTAATTTCATTCACTATATAGTCCAGTATAAAATACCTACAATGCACAGCTAATTTGAGTGTAAATACGCAATGTAATGTGGTTGTGTTTTACCGGAGGAGAAGAAGCAGAAGAGGTGCTAACGGTAGCCAGATATTAGAGAGCTAGCTGCGGTTACATACAACCACATGAGCTACTGTTACTCACTCGTGAAATAAATTAACCGTGGGTTATTACAGCTGGCAATCAGGACACACAACCATTGTTAACAAAACAACACCGTCGAAATGTCAATAATTTATTCAGGATTTAACATTGAAATTAACATCACCCTTTTACCGTCCTCCTGAGAGCAGGTTTGTATCATAAACAGACTGTAAAACGGGTTTACAGCTCTGTTTGTTTACATGATGCTGGACGCACCTGCATCACACATACCTATAGCCGGCGCATGTACTGACGCAACGATTTGTTAGAAAATTCCAGTGTAGTGTCCAAAATCTAGTTTGGTCATTCCCTATGTAGTGCGCTATTTATTAAAATAAACACTATAGAGGGAATAGTGAGTGAGTGAATGAGGGAACGATTTCAAACACAGCTTATGCCAGTTTGCTGACCAATGGCATCTCTAGACCACATCATTAAACCCGAATCTGTGAATAACTTTACCTGCTATTTATTTCCAAATGGCTAAAATACGCAGCTAGCATGGACATACAGTATTAAACATGCAGTAAGCAACATTTTTTTCATCATATTCACTGAAACAGACACTGTGCTCACTATGCTCAGACAGACCATCATAAATTATATTGTTTTTAGGGAAGAAAAAACACCTCTACTAGCATTCAGAGCTTTTTTTGCAAAAATCCACCTCGCTGTATCATCCTGTCCACTCAGGCACAGTTCGTGCACACGTCACAGATCCCCCCTCCATGCTCACGCATGTTACAATATCACATGCACACACCTCAAGCTAGGCATTTGCTAAATGATGCTTACTGATCTGAGTAAGTTAGCCAGCTTACTGCTGTGTAGCATGAACTGAGACGGGCGCGGTCACAGGAATCTGGTGCACACGCACTAATGAGCACTTAATAGGAGGGAGCGGGGGAGCTCGGTGGTAGTGGGGGAGGGGTGTGAGAGTTGTAAACATTCAAAATTTGACTGAGACAACTTGATCTGCCAGACTTGCTGACTGCAGCTTTTAAGTACGGACGTATGGTGTATTGAAAAATGGTACCCATTCATTCCTATGAAAGCTGCTCAGTGACTTCAACCAATACCTTAACTTGTGTGCTTACAGTAGTGGTTTTAAGCCTTAATAAAATTAAATATGTACTCTCAGACTGCGGGATCAAGGTGCGCTCACAAATGCAGAAGATAAACATTCGCCTCCCGTTTACTTTCATGCTGTGCAAGCAAAGAGGCTAATCAAAGCTTCCAATGACATAGCAAATTAACATGAAGTTCAACTTTGGTGATGGGCCCAAAATATCACCTCAGGAGGCGATGGTCTGTCTGACTGTGCCCTTACTTGTGGAGTCCCCAAAAGTAGAATGGGAGGCAGAACTTTCAGCTACCAAGCTCCTCTACTGTGAGCCAGCTCCCAGTTGTATTTCGGGAGGCAGACACTACTCCACATTTAAGAGTATAGACTTAAAACTTTCCTCTTTGATAAAGCTTAGGGCTGGCTCAGGTTTGCCTTGGAGCAGCCCTTAGTTATGCTGCTATAAGCTTAGTCTGCAGGGAGACTTGATATACTGAGCTCCGCTCTCTCTTCATCTGTATGCATTTATGTTGCATTAATCCTTGGACCATGGTAGCTCCTGTTGCTGTAGAAGCCAAAAGTAGAGGGGTACTAGAACTTGAGAACTAGGGCCCATCCCAGCAAGATAGTCTCTTGTTCTCATTAAATTACAACCACAGCCAATGAGCTGCAATGACCCATATTGATATATATGACACTTCTTGAGATTACTATTAATTAAGTTAAACTGTATCATATTACAGTTTTTCTCAATTGCTAAAACACTAAATCCTGTCGTCTGAACCAATTTCTCTGTTGCCTGAACCCACTGATTGAATCAATCACTCTTTTGACAAAACCATGAGCACTTTTCACCTGTTTAGACACAACTTCCCAACACATTTTCATTCTGATGCACGTGTGCTGCATAATGGTGAGCACAGGTGGCAAAAGTCAAACACACTTAAAGCACGGTTGTCACTACTTGAACACAACAACTCAAAATTGATAACACTTGTGGCTAATGATGTGAGGGAATATATAAAGCCAGTTCAGAGAGCACTGATTTGTGAGGCACTACAATGGACAGAAATCTAAGAGGAAGAGTTTGTGTGAGAGGTGGTCGAGGTGGTCAAGGTGGTCAGCAAAGACAAAGAACAGTAATATCTGACGAAATCAGAGCTACTGTGATTGACCATGTTCTTGTCCATGGCATGAGCATGAGGGAGGCCGGACAAAAGGTACAACCAAACATCGGTAGATTCACTGTGTCCACCATAATCCGAAGATTTAGAGAAGAGAATAGGTAATTATCTTTTTTGACATTACAGTACAGTATGTACATGTTGAGAGTAAATTACTGTATGACATATTACAGTATATACTGTACCACAGTATACTGTAAGTAATTATATGTTAGTATTGTAATAGAGGGTTAGTCTAACTGTCTGTAGGCCTAGTATTCCATGTATATTTTTTGTAACTGCATGTTCTCTTTTTGTAGAATTGAAATACTGTCACATAAGGGTGTGAGGACAGGTATGTTTTCCCCACACCAAGAGACCCTAATTGTTGATATGGTCCGTGAGGACAATGCCGAACTGTACACAAGTGGCAAATGCATACGGTTTCTGTTTGTTTTGAACAAATAATATGTGTACTGTAAATGCAAAAGATCTTTGTTTTTTTGTACTGTACAAGTGCTACATGTTAATGCACAAGATTTCTGTTTTTTGTCTTTGTGTAAAGTGCTAAATGCAAGTTTTTTTGTTTTGCAACATGCATTCACCTTCATGTCCTGAGAATTGTGTTTTCTATTTTTCTATGAAGTGTTTTGGGACTGCTCAGTAGTGTTTTTAATTTTGATTGACTTGGGGCATGATTTGACAACAAAGTTCAGTTTTGGGCACAGATTGAACTGTTTTGAGGTGAAAGTTTGGTTTTGCAAGAAGAGTCTGAGGTTTTGTGAATGTAGCTTGAAAATTGGGGTTCGTGTTCACAGTTTAGAGAAAAGGAGAGAAGCTTTCAAGAAATGTGTCTTAGCAATCGAGTAAAACTGTAAAGTAGTGCTATATCTAACTGTATCTTCATTGCATGGTTAACTATTGTTTTTGTATCGTATTGCAGACCGTGTATATGTATTGAATCGTACTGACAGGGAAAGATACACACCCCTAATATCTGCATACACGTGGATACACGAATTCATACACACAGAATCAAGCACAGAGAGAGAGCGAGAGAGAGAGAGCGAGAGAGAGAGCGAGAGAGAGAGAGCAAGAGAGAGAGCGAGAGAGAGAGAGAGAGAGAGAGAGAGAGAGCTCATGGGATTACTCCTGTCAGTCCTGAAAGTGAACCCAGTCGGATGTCTTACTGAGACTATGGATATTTTATAGGTTTCATCCACAAACTGATGAATCTTTCATGAGGTAACATCTCATTGTATGTGTGCTCATGTGTGTGAAGTGCACAGCTAGAAGATTACAAAGTGGTGGATAAGAGTACACTGATCACCTAAAACAGGACAAAATCCTTAATTTACCTTAACTCTCCACAGAAAACTAATGCTTTTAAGTGAAGGTATTATTGTACAATAGGGAAATGACATCATTTACACTTCACACAGTCAGCCCAAATCAAGTCCAGACGACTACAAGACTTTCAAGTCATCAGTTTGCTGTACTGTTCAAACTACATAACTTGCTGTCTTGGAGTCTTTAAGTTTTTGTGGTTTTCACCAGATTTCTCACCAGGGGGAATCTCTGATGTGTGCGTCTGTTCTCCAAACTGGAGCACTTGCTCTGATATCTGATATTGCAGCAGATGGGTTTACAGTTGAAACCATGGTCCTTTTAAAAAACAATGTTCAAGAGTGCCTTGTGCATCAGTATTAGACACAAGCCCTGACAATACAGCCAGAACCAGAAGCTCTGTAATACTCAGACCAGCCCGTCTGGCACCAACAACCATGCCACGATCAAAGTCACTTCAATCACCTTTCTTTCCCATTCTGATGCTCGCTTTGAACTGTAGCACATTGTCTTGACCATGTCTACATGCCTTAATGCATTGATTTGCTGTCATGTGATTGGCTGATTAGAAATTTGCGTTAACGAGCAGTTGGACTGGTGCACCTAATAAAGTGGCCGGTGAGTGTAAGTTTGAGCTAAACGACTGCAGTCAAGCTAGCCGTCACTTGCATCTCGGTGGTCAGACCAGCCAGTGCTAAAGTTGGAGACAGACACAGGCAGAACAGAGCAAAAGAAGGGATGTAGTAATGTTGCTTGCAAAGAAATGTCTGGAAAGTTATTTGAATGAAATGAGCTGGTTTGGATGCAGATGTGAGAGATGGCTAGCTTGACCGTAGTCAGAAATACGCACTAGTCCAGAATACAGGACCTTCTTCCTGTATTTACTTTGCCTCAGCACACAACTCTGAACTCCTATGGCCTGATGCTAGGGAACACATAACAGCCTAATAATAACACAAGTAATAACAACTAGATATGTCAAAAAATGTAATTACATGCTTTGTGATTTATTAACCTAAATTAATCACATATATCGATATTTTCCATGAAAGGCATTTAAAAATATACAAATGGATTTTGGTAGATAAGTGAAGTAGTGATAGACATGATTAGGGCTGGAACCCTCAACTCTAATCATACACACAAACACACACGGCTACGGCGTGTCAGTCCACTGTTGCTCTCTCTACCTTTAGGCCTATTAGCTTCTCTGTTTTAACGATGTGGCTGAAAAAACATGCACGCAGGCTTAAATTCACTGCGGTGTTCTGTCAGGATCAAACTATGAAGTTTGCAATAGCTGCTAGGCTAATTAATGCAGTGTAAACACTGCAGCACCGTGCCGTGCATCTCAACTTAGAACGGAGAAAGACTGAGTTTTAACAGATCCGTCTGATGTGTGTAAAGGTCTTTATGGTTATACTTCAGCCATCTGGTGTCATCATCAGGCAATTTAATGAAGATAACAACAGTGAATGGGCGCGTTATGCCACTGCACTCTGGCGTGGCACTGGCTGGAGTCCTTCCTGCGTCATGCTGCTCCTCCAGTGCTGATAGCCTGTGGAGATGAGCCTGATGATGTGAGACTATGCTCTGACTATACTGGGCCCAGCAATGTTTTATCATCTGCTTCCATCATGTTTACAAAGCTACTGTGGATGTTTATGTCCAGTGACATATGGGCTTAAAGGACCTCATAGAGCATGATTAATCTGTTTTTTTCCCTCATAATTTCTTCTGCAGTTTATCACATTTTCCACATTATTTTGACAGCCCTAATAACAATAGCTCTATAGTCATAATAAATATACACTTTATTTAAATAGGACTTTTAAATACTCAATTGCTGCTAAATTGAAGAAAAGAGCAGACACTCTAGAAGCTGATCCAACATGCTTGTCTATTAGTCAAATATAGTTCAAGGTCAGATTTGTTCCACAGTGAGTACTTTTTTCCTACTTTAAGTACATTCTGTTGCCAGTGTCTGTACTTTCACTTAAGTAACTATTTGGATTCGGGATGCAGTGTGGTATTCCTGCTTTACACTAATAGTTTATTTTCATGAATTATCAACATGCAGTGACTGAACAGAAGAGAAACCTAAATCAGATCAATATTTGGTGTGATCACCCTTTGCCTTTGAAACAGCATAATTTCTTTGAGGTTCACTTGCACACAGTTTTTGAAGGAACCCGGCTAATAGGTTGTTCCAAGCATCTTGGAAACTAACCACAGATCTTCTGTGGATGTAGGGTTCCTCGAATCCTTCTGTCTCTTCATGTAATCCCAGACAGAGACATCAGGGCTCTGTGGGGGCCACACCATCACTTCCACTTGTTCTTCTATACGCTGAAGATAATTCTTAATGGCATTGGCTGTATGTTTGGGGTCGTTGTCCTGCTGCAGAATATATTTGGGGCCAATCACATGCCTCCATGATGGTAGTGCAAGAAGGATAAGTATCTGCCTGTATTTCTCAGCATTGAGGACACCATTAATCCTGACCAAATCCCCAACTCCATTTGCAGAAATGCAGCCCCGAACTTGCAGGAACCTCCACCATGCTTCACTGTTTCCTGCAGACACTCAATATTGTACCGCTCTCCAGCCCCTTTGGCAAAAAACTGCCTTCTACTACTCTGTGAATGTTCTCATTTGTCCAGGTCATCGTTATCCCCAAAGCAACATCAGTCAAAAGCAACTGAACTTGGTTATTTGTCTAGGAAGACGTTTCACCTCTCATCCAAGAGGATTCATCAGTTCATGTACGCCTTCTACTATAGCCAGATATTTCAAATTTTGACTTATCAGTTCAGAGACCCAGCTGCCACTATTCTGTACCCTAGTTCCTATGTTTTGTGCATAGCTGAGTCGCTTGGCCTTGTTTCTATGTCAGAGGTTTGGCTTTTTGGTCACATGAAGACCACTTCTGGCCTGACTCCTCGGGACAGTAGATGGGTGTACCTGGGTCCCACTGGTTTCTGCCAGTTCTGAGCTGATGGCACTGCTGGACATCTTCCAATTTTGAAGGGCAATAAGCTTGATGGGTCTTTCAGCTGCTGCATTAAATTTCCTTGGCTGATCACTGCGACTACGATCCTCAACGATGCCCATTTCTTTGTCAAAAAGTTTGAGCAGCACATCTTGAAACCCCAGTCTGCTTTGGAATTTGTGTTTGGAGAGACTTTGCTGATGCAGTATAACTACCTTGTGTTTGTTGCTGTGCTTAGTCTTGCCATGACCTGTGACATGAAACTGTCTTCCACAACCTCACCTCAGTAGCCTAGAATTTTTTGAACAGTAGTGGAACTCAAATGATAGGGTCACAATTTTTGAACTCTGTCTTGATATTGTCTTGAAACAGGCCAGGTGCCCATAAGCCCACGCCTGAAAGATTGTACTGTGTTGCAGTATGAGTAGAATTCTTTTTATGATATGGCACCATCTAATGGTAGAATCCTAGTATAGTACAGAGGCCTGGCAAAAATACTAAAGATGGCAACACAATATGTATGACTATGTATGTTGGCATGTTAGAGTCTTATCCTTTAGTATTCATATCTTGTTCACATGAAGTTACTGCTCTAAGCAAGGCTCTGTGTTAAATATGTACCAGCTCTGTGTGGAAAGCTGCCAACCAGATGTTTTCTGTCATAACAAAAAAGGCCCAGGTGGCTTTAAAAAGCACCAGATGGAGACTAAAGTCTTAAACCAACATCAGTGAATCAGGAATGGTCCGTAATGGCAGTGACGACTCTTGGACCTTAATCAGTGAGAATGTCATCTGGTTCACACCAAATGGCAATATGACCACCAACCACACTGCCAACAATTTTAAAACTTGTGATACTTGTCTGTTCATTTTGTGCATGAAAATATATTTTTTCTAACTTTAGTCCCTCAGTCAAAATAACAATTATGTTGGGATGTTATGGTGATATTAGATAATAGCATGCTTTTTACGTTATAGCCCAAAATTAGGAGCAAATAAATTACAAGGCAGCTATGTAATATTGCCTTGTGTGGCTATATAATACAAGGTCAAAATGAAACCTGTAATCCTGCCAGTGGAAACACCCTTTGTGTCTGGCAATATAACAAAATACTTGTGTCTTGTGAAGATTTAGTGTGTTTTGGAGGTTCTGATTTAAATATTATCAACTGTGTGTGTATTTGTCACAAAAGATGATGTAGAGCTGATCCTATTGCTGTAATCTAGTTAACAACTTTATTAGATAGCTTCTGCTCTGTGTGCAAACTGAGGACGTGTCAGTCGGAGCATCTGGATAGTATTGCAACAACAAAAAGAAAGATTAACACTAGGGTATGAACTGGCTTGTTTTTTTTTCTAGTTCTCACTAACCCCCCCACCCCACCCCTTTTTTTTCTTTTCTCTCTCTCATAACTCAAATAGCCTGCACATAATCCAGAGAGGGGAAGGGTGAGACACAGACAGAGAGAGAGTTATTGGGAGGGACCGTGGCTGAGATTCACTTGGATCCAGATAAACTGGAGCAACAACTGTTTAGAGAAACAAGACAGAAAGTTCTGGAGCTACAACTCTAACAGGACTAAAACGGAGGAAAACAGGATATTCAGCCAGTAAAGGACCATTAAGGATTTATTTAAACACGGCAATACTGATTTTAACTGTGACTGAAGCCATATGGACTGGTCTTTTTTTTTTCCTTTGGCCTATTCTCATTGTGGAAGTTTTAGTGGGTTGTACCTCAAAAAACAGTCTCATTGACAATCACAAGGCCTTTCAGACACAGAAACAGTGAAGTTGTTACTGCAGCAGCCGATTTAGGTGTGACTTGTTGACAGAAGTGATAGTAATGTCAGGCCGAGTGGTCCATGTTCTTCTCTTATCTCTCTATCTGACTGTGGCTCCGGTTCAGAGCCAGGGTTCCCCGCAGGATGCCTTTATCATCCAGTACCTGGAGAGGAGGCTGTCTCAGATTGAGGTAGGTGCCCGCTGCACTTCTATATGACATCAGGTACTTGATCAGTCAGGAGACATCGGGGCACTATGACCTCAGTTCTCACAGCTGTCATACATCACCTTACATGAAGATGGTTGCAGTTTTTGGCACTTCTGTATTGGATCAACCAAGAAATCGCTGTGGTGGGGGCTTGTTTTGTATGCAGTACTTTTACTTGTAACAGAGTATTATTAAACTGGGGTACTGCTACTTTTAAAAACTAATGCTTATGTGACTAGTAAACGCTAACGTGTCTATTATATTACATTATCAACCTAAAGTTAACATTAGCTTTTCACATTAGCTGAAGCTGCAAAGTATAATGCTACTGATTTTTGGAAAGAAGTGAGGGTTCTTCACGACTGCCAAACATCTCTAACATGCATTGTAGATGGAATTTCTAGAGCAGACACTATTGCTGACGACAGAATTATAGTACTTGTTTAGCTGTGTCCAAAGCGATTTGTGTAGGGTCGACAATATTAAGAGTAATGATTCAATGGTGATTATGTCACATGAGGTGCTCCGAGCTCGAAACAATCATCAACGATTATATTGCTGCTAAACATCTTAAATAAGCCAATACGAGGAAAGCTCCTCTTCTTGCTATTTGTTTTAGAGGTTTCATGATTCATGGCGTGTTTCCAGACTCAGTGTTGTCTGTTCTGTTAGTGCCTGTTATTAAGGACAAAGCTGGCAAAGTAGGCAGCCAGATAATTACATGGCCATAGCTTTAATCAGCATAAGTCATATTTTTCTGGAGCTGTGTGAAGTCCCCTCCTGCTTCAAATGCTCCACCATCATCCCGGTCCCATGAAAACCCACCATCACGGAGCTGAATGACTACAGACCCGTGGCCCTGACGTCTGTGGTCATTCGAGAGGCTGGTGCTGAATCACCTGAAGCTCATCACAGGCCCCATGCTCGATCCTCTGAAGTTTGCCTACCTGGCAAACAGGTCGGTGGAGGGTACAGTCAACATGGGACTGCACTTTATCCTCCATCACCTCAACCACCCAGGGACCTACGCCAGGATCCTGTTCGTGGACTTCAGCTCTGCATTCAACACCATCCTTCCAGAAACTCTCACAGCTCACAGTGCCGGCCTCCACCGGCAGCAAGGGAGGCTGTGGAGCATCACCTCCAGCACCTCCAGCTCCAGGTTCATCAGCAACCAGGGTTGTGTTCTTTCCCCACTGCTCTTCTCCCTTTACATGAATGACTGCTCCTCAGGGGACCCGTCCGCCAAACTACTAAAGATGGCTAGCGACACAACAGTAGTTGGCCTCATCAGGGGCGGTGATGAGGCCGCCTACAAATGTGAGGTTGATCAGCTGATCCTCTGGTGGTGTCAGAACAGTCTGGAGCTAAACCCACTCAAGACTGTGGAGATGACAGTAGACGTTGGGAGGAACACACACACCTTACCCCTCCTCACCATCCTCAACAGCACTGTGTCAATTGTGGACTCCATTAAGTTCCTGGGAACCACAATCGCCCGGGATCTCAAGAGGAAGTCCCACATAGACTCAGTCAGGAAAAAGGCCCAGCAGAGGTTGTACTTGCTGCAACAGCTGAAGAAGTTCAACCTGCTTCAGGAACTGCTCATCATCTTTCACACCTCCATAATCCAGTCTGTCCTGTGCACATCAATAACTGTCTGGTTTGGATTGGCCACCATACAGGACAGGAACAGACTGCAACAGGCAATCAGGTCTGCAGAAAAAAATCATCAGGGCTGACCTGCCCTCCATTCAGGACCTACACCAGTCAGGAGTGAAGATAGGGGCAGAAATTATCACTGCAGAGCCCTCACACCCTGCACACAAACTGTTTGAACTTCTTCCCTCTGGTAGGCGTTACAGAGCTCTGTATGCCCCCAGGTCGCTCCTTGATCTCCCCATAAATACTTTATTTTTATTTTGTATTTTTCTGTGTTTTTTGTATTTTTCTGTATTATGTACACAGAGGAGAAAAAATGGTGGCACATACAGTACATGGTGAATAAAGCTGATTCTGATTCTAATATTGTAGAAAGGATGCTGCTAGATAGATTGATTACAGGTAACAGTTTGGTTTTAAAGCGAAACATTGGACTGACTCTTAAAGAAAATAATCAGTTATGTGTTTTATTTATAAATGTCTAACATTTCCTGATTTAAATTGTCTGATAATAATCTTATTGTCTGCTAAAAGGGAAAACATCTTGGACATTTTATTTCAGAACAAATGACAGATGATGAGGATATTGACAGTCAAAAACCACAAACCAATCACTGTTGAATATGTGAAACATTTTACGACAGGGGAACGACTTTGACACGACACCGACAAAGAAACCGGAAACCTCAGAGAGGACTGTCAGTACAGAGAGAAAACACACTGTCATCATAGCTGTCAGCCTCTGACAGTTACAAGCTAACAAGCTAACACACAACAGAAACTGATGAAAGATGCTAACTACACTTACCACTATAATACTTATTTTATTTTAGTGAACATATTCCTCATCTGAGTCTGGGTCTGACTGACACTGGGTTCAGGACACCAAAACTATAACTGAGTTGCAGATCGCTACGGACAGTCAGCCCCGGGCTCTGTGCCCCTCCATCTTCCTGTAAATCTATTTGTTAGATAATCGAAAATGAAATCATCTTGGCATCATCAAACATAAGGTTAAGCACTACATGCTACCAATCCCTGCTGTGAAAATTGTAGGACACATTGTAGGTTTTTTTTCATTACTGTATTTAAAGGATTGATAAGAGTCCATTGAAATGTGTAAGGATTTCATTTTGTATTCAATTAATCCTGTATTCATAACTCTTTTTTGTCTGTGTCAATGACATCAGGAGCGTCTGAATCAATGTGAGCAACAGACAGTGAGTGTCACCCAGAAGACCTATGACATATCCTCTGAAATGAGGGGGTATCAGTCCACTCTCAGTGTTCTGAGGTAGGTTTGTCTGAAAAACTACTTTATCATGTGATTTCATTAATGAACTGCAGTAGTTAAAGGGAGGGTTCACTTTTTTGAAGTGGAGTTGTATGTTCAATCAATGTATGACGTACAGGAGCTAACCATCACCTACTGTAATACACTGACTATGGATAAGTACCTCATACAACCACACTTCAAAAAAAGGCTGAACTATCCATTTAAGGTAAAAATGTGAGAATCAAACTGTTTTGCTCCGTAGATCAGAGATGAAGAGCCATGTGGACAGTGTGTCTGTGCGTGTAGACCGAGTGGAGAGAGAGTTGGAATATCTTGAGAACAAGATTCCCACTCAGACTGACATCGAGATGGAAGAGGCGCTGCTGGAACAACAGATAAAGGCCGCTGAACTGGACCAGCTGACAAAGAAGGCCAAGATCAAAGTGGAGAATGGTAGGAAGTTGGCGGGTGCAGTGTGTGTGTGTGTGTGTGTGTGTGTGTTTGTGTGCGTGTGTGTGTGTGTGTGTGTGTGTGTGTGTGTGTGTGTGTGTGTGTGTGTGTGTGTGTGTGTGTGTGCGTGTGTGTGTGTGTGTGTGTGTGTGTGTGCATGTGTGTGTGTGTGTGGGTGTGTGTGTGTGTGTGCATGTGTGTGTGTGTGTGGGTGGGTGGTGCTGATAATAATTACAGCATGTATCCCTTTAGTGGTAAATATGTATTAGAGCAGGAGGAGTTCATTCACAGTCTCCTCTCCAACATCCCCAGACTGCAGCACAGCCCTGAGTCAAGTCAAATCTCTCAAGATTGTGAAGAAGGCAGGAGACACCTATGGTTCCTGGTTCAAGGACCCCTCTGAAGGATCAGCTAAGGTTTGCTCTCTTTAAACATGACATAATTGCAGTAAGAATGGACTGTTTAGAGTGGAGAGACAGCTGTTTTTCTTTCTGGGCAGCAGACCGTGCTTGTCCTTCTCTCAGCGTTGGGCTGCTGGTGGAAGGAAATTAAAGGAAAGTAACTTTTACTTGTTTGGGATGATTCACCCAATGACATTCATCAGCAGGGGAAAAATACATTTAAGACTGCAGTTCTCCGAGTGGCAGGTTTCATAATACAGCAATTTCTCATTGACCTCCATGTTAAACAGGCCGTTTTCACAGCATAATTAAACCAGTTTAAGGACTGGTTCAAAAAAACATTCTAGTCTGTATGTTTAGGTCATATCTCCATGACAACACTGAGGGGGGTGATTTTTTTTTTTGTTTTTATTTTATTGGAGGTTAAAGTTTATGAATAATTAGTCACACAGCCTCTTGAGTGACAGCTAGCTGCTAACCCTCACTTCTCCTCAGAGTTAAACGTCAGCCAGATGGACGTATCTCCCTCCCCGCAATATCACATCAAAGACCTTTTTGATTGGATCACGTTGACAGAACGGACCTCAGCGTAGAGGCTGTGTCCATTTTTTTCCATGAGTCTATGATCTCATCGTAAAATGGGATGTCAACGCTAAATTGCACAATGCAATTTTTACTCATAACTCAGGTCTACCTGCTCAGTGGAATTCGTAACAACACTCTGCAGGAGTATGTGTCTCTGCACAGTTTCACAGAGAGGACAACCACACCACCAGTTAGGATGGTGCAGCTGCCTTTCTCCTGGCAGGGAACAGGTCAAGTGGTCTTCAATGGATTTCTTTACTACCACAAGGCAGACACTCCCAACCAGATACTGAAGGTGAGTGAGTGATGTATTCAAGGCCTAATGCTGTGTATGTGACTTTCCCACCAAGGCATTTCTTTGTTAATTTGTAATATATTTGCAAAATATAAAAGTGATTAAATAAAACAGTTTGCTCATTTAATGGCCATGTTGAAGGATCACATTGCTTGGCAACAGAATAGTTACTGACTGTTACTGACTGCCGATTGCAATTCTGTACCAGTGCTCAAGTAAATCTGCTGTGCAGCTTTTGGCTGGATAATGACTTCAGAACATTTCAAAGGAGCTGAGTCATTGGGAGTTCATTTTTGCCCTATTTCCTGTCAGTGAGCTAACAATGCCAAAGTAAACACTTGGTTCCTGTGGAATGAGCTGACTTTTCTAAAGATACTGTACTCTGTACTAAGTGTTTTGAAGCAGATGTAATTGCTACATAAAGTTTACTGGGAAAAAGTGCAGTAAAACAACTGTACTTAAAAGAAGAAGAGATGACTGGTTGCCACTGTTGGGGGTAACTTTTTACAAAGTAACGTGTTAAAGTGCCCAGATTACTTTTTTGTTGTAATGAGTCAGATAATAAGTTAGTTTAGCAATTCAAGTAATCACTTATTTTGTTACATTTACAAATAACTAGTCTATTACTTTTAAGCTACTATTGTATTCCTCTGCAAGAAGCACTGAACTACCGCCAACAGCACCTGTCATCGGAGGGTGACTCTTTTGCATTTGAGACAGAGGAGACGGTCTTAATAGACATGACTTATAGATGCAAAAATGCCTCTGGTAAAGTCTGGTGCAGTATGCAACCTTAGAAACAACAGATGTTGTTGATGCCACTGGTAGAAAAAAAAATATATTACTACATTCTTATAAAATAGATCCATGACAGAGCTGTATTTAAAGCAGCAAAATATCTCTTTAATAAGGCGCTGTGAAGGGGATATGGCGTTGAGCATCAGGTTACTTTTCTGAGTAGGTAACGCTTTAACGTAACTAGTTACTTTTTAAAGACAGTAATCAGGTTATGTAACTAGCTTCCTTTAAAAGTACTCAAAGAAGTATCAGGTGCTCTTGGGAAACGTGGAATAAAGTCAGATAAACAGCAATAGGAGGCAATCACATGACACAAGTGATAGAATGAAAGGTGAGGCATATGGAAAACAATACAATTCAACTTCAATTCAATTCAGTTTTATTTATAGTGCCTATTTTTATAAATCATCACAAAAGTTATCTCAGGACACTTACAGAGTAGGTATAGACCACACTCTATGACTTATTTATGATTTACATACACCCAACAATTCCCCCATAGAGTACAGTGGCAACGGAAACCTTCCCTTTAACAGGCAGGAACATGGGACAGACCCAGCTCTATGGAGAAAGGACATCTGTCTTAAAAAAATCATCTTAAAAATAACAACATAGCTGAGGGCTCGTAAGCCCTAGCTGTAAGCTTTATCAAAGAGGAAAGTTTTGAGCGTACTCTTAAATACGGGGACAGTGTCTGCCTCCTGAATAACACTTGGGAGTTGGTTCCATAGGAGAGGAGCATGGTAGCTGAAGGCTCTGCCTCCCATTCTACTTTTGGAGACTCTAGGAACGACACATAAATAATGTAAAAATAAACTATTTAATCATGATTTCAGACAAAAACATCTGTACTATTGAATGTAAAATATATATACAAATCCACAAAGCCTATCTAACAGGATATATCAGGATTGTTCAAAATATCTCATCGATAATTGGATGGATTTTCATTAAATTTTGATGATCCTTTAACTTTTCATTTAGCACCATGATCGGGTCAAAATTACTGACCAAATACCAGTGAAACTAATAACATTCTCATTAGCCTCAGCTATACTTTGGCTTAATGCAAATGACTGCAAGCTAACGTGCTCAATTAAGATGGTGAATGATGATAAACATTACCTGCAAAATAATCCACGTTCGCACTGCAAGTATGTGCATGTTAGCATGCTATTATCTATGCTAGCAACTACTGTAACTGCAGCTCACCATTACTTTGCGTGGCAAACCCTTGAGAACGCAAAGGTGCCTGAACCTGATCTTAGGTAGCTCAAAGCATCTGCATTGGTGTGTGGACCATGTTTTGGCCCTTGTCTTGTTTGTACTCATCAGATTCTGTGGTTAGCAACATGTCTGACACAACTGAATAGAAATCAAAACTACAATGAAAACATTTCTGAATGTCTTTATTTCAATATGTTTCCATCACATAAAGGTAGAACTGCTGAATGGTACAGTGGTGGACAGTACATTGTTACCAGGAGCAGGTCGTCTACCGGTCTACAGTCTGAACCCCAACACTTACCTGGACCTGGCTGTGGATGAACTCGGCCTCTGGGTCATCCATGCTGACCCTGAGTATGGAGGAAACCTGGTCATCACCAAACTGGATAAAGGTAGAGAATATCTAGGGTGAACGGACGTCCCCAGTTTCCGTGGACAGTCACCGTTTTCAGTGACCCGCCCCCGGCTACTGCTGCCCCCGGAAATGTCTCCAGTTTTCACTGTGACTGAAAGATCCGAAAATGGACTATAGGAAAAAAAGAAAAAACGTAAATGTTAACCAAACGAACTGTATAATTGCGCACCCTACTGCTCACAGGCCAAAGTGGTTTAAAATTTCCAGGTTAAAAGATGAGGAAGCATACTAGATTTAAGTTTTGTAAAAAATCATTAACAAAAATCATAAAAAATATATTATTCAAAAACAAGCCTTGCGATACATGAGAAATATTAGTCTTTACGTTGCACAAGTGGTTTGACATCTCCAGGTCGAAAATCATAAAAAAACATGAAGAAAAATATATTATTCAAAAACAAGCCTTGTGATACATTAAGAATTTTAGTCTTTATGTTGCAAAAGTGGTTTGACATCCCTACGGTAGATCAAAAGTTAAGGAAGCATAATAGTTTTATTTCTTGCAAAAGATCATAAAAAATACATTATTCAATAACAAGCCTGTGATACAGGAGGAACATTAGTCTTTATGTTTATGTTTGACATAATTCAATGAAATGGTTTAAATGCATAATAGTTTTTTATTCTGAATATCAAATGAATGTTGAATATCAAACTGACTTAATACTGGTCATTTTTTTTGAGGTTTTTACGCCTCTAAACCAAAATTGTCCCCGGATTTTGTCTCAGACATCTGGTCACATTCGGGGTTAACCAATTTTGGCATTACTCCACTATATATTATATAGCATTTGCTGCTATATTAATGTTCTGAATGTTTCGTAGCTCTTTAAAGTGTAATTCTTGATCAAAATCATCATGACCATGGTCTTTTTTTGACACTTCCATAAATCAAATAAGCCATCAAGACAGTACGGTGCAGTACAGTGAAGGGATTAAAAGGTCTTTTTTAACCACTAACACTGCTCAAAATTACACCAAACCTCTGCAGTAGCATGAGAAGAGTCCTTAAACAGAAAACAAAGCACTAACAACGTAGTTAGTGAACCCAGAGTTTATTAAAAGAGTGTTTTAAAGACTTACCTACTGGCTCCGGTACCAGCTCCTCTCATAGTAAAGTCCATTCAAGTGGATTACCAAAGTCAATCCAAAAGGAAGGAGCCCCTTGGTGTTTCATTTAATGTGTAGGGACTCTTCTCATGCTACTGCAGAGGTTTGGTGTTAATTTGAGCAGCATAAGGGTTAAAAAAGACGTTTTAATGCTTTCACCATAAAGCCCCGAGCTAATCAGAAGCCCCATAGGAACCCTTTGAAAATGCCCATTTCAGTTTTCCCCCACCAACCATTATTTAGCCTCCTTCCAGACAAGTTAGTCTGACATCGTTTGATTTCTTAGATCATCCAGTTTCATGATATATATATCTTTACCATATTTCTAAATCCGAGTCTGCTACAGCCTCTGAAAGACTAAATGTCGATACCAAGTCAAGGAGATTGTACGTTCTCAATTTTGGTTTACACAAAGCGTCTTCTGACCATTTCTGTTTATAATTTTCAAATAGTAGTATAGTATATATAATAGCAGTAGCTCAAATTGTTTTAATTGACTAACTACATGCAAAAATTAGTAACATGACCTGGTCTGTTTGTTTCTCACCTCAGGAAGTTTGGCAGTAGAGTATACCTGGGATACACAGTGTAGAAGCCGTGATGCTGAAGGAGCCTTCCTAATATGTGGGACCCTTTATGTGGTCTACAATACACGCTATGGAGGTCGCTCCACCATACAGTGTCTCTACGACATCCATGACACCATCCACAGGTTGGATTACACACAAACAGACCAATGAGATACAGTATAGTCTAGATATTGACGCAAACATGCATTTCTTTAATAAACCTTCCACATGTGTATACTCAGGAAAACAGAATCAGGTATCTAAATGTTACATCATTTTTAAACAAACTTTTTATACAGATTCACACAAGAACACTTTGTATCCACATCATCCAGGTTTCACAACTGAAGGGACTTCTAAATTAAAATCTACATTTTCCCTTTTCTGCAGTGATGAGAGTCCTGTAATGTTCTTCCCAAAGCGCTACACCAGCCACAGCAGCATCCACTACCACCCCGGAGACAAACAGCTGTATGCCTGGGACGACGGCTACCAGACAATATACAAAGTGGAGACACGCAGAAATGACCAACTCCCTGCAGAATGAAGACCATCTACAGTGTTTCTTCTTTTAAAACGTGTGATATCACTTCAAAAAGAATCCAAAATTATGTAATAAACATCACTTATCGATTAAGTATCTTATAATCCACTGCTGTTCAGTATAATGAACCTTTGTTGGAAATGGATGCTACCTTATAGATCTTAATGTCTAAATGAATCCTTATAGACATTAAGATTAAGTCCAACCAAAGGCATTTTATACATTATGCAGGCTTTATACTTTTGTATCACCACAATAAAGAGCATTTAATTCTCATGTTTATTTCAACTTGGCCTCAATGAATGATTTACATGATGGTTTCGTATCTGTCCTCTAAAACGTGACTTCTATCCGAGCACATTTTTCTGCACTAGAGAGGTGTTTTTACTTTCCTCTCCAGACGGAGGAGATGTCTTTGCACTTAAATTGAAATTTGATATTTAAACATATTCCGGGCAAACTTTAGTTGGTACATTACTAATCCATAAACCAATCGCTGAGGCTACTCTCTTGTTCTGTGTAGGGCCCGACTGATATGGGATTTTTGAGAGTTATACTGATTTTAGAGGGAAAATTTCGCCAATTACCGTTATGGTGGCTGAAAATCTACCTTTTCTATGCTGTTTGTGCAAGTATGCTTTCCTAAACAAATAACTTTATTAAAGAATCTTTAACATTATTATACATTACAATATATTACAAAGTCAACCAATTATAGATATGAACAAAGAGAAAATTAAGAATTAATATAAAATAAAATAGATAAGTAAATAAAGTCAATTGCTGACCACGCTGTGCTGGACAAACTACGCGATGACACCATTTCTAAATCACACCAAGCATCGGCTCTGCATTATATGTTGTGTAAAAATTCATTCATTGCACCACAGAGAGTCACAGGAAATCTTTCCTGCCTGTGATCATTAAACTATACAATGCATCCCTTGGAGAGCCTGTCACCTCCTCTCTGTGATTTAAACTCAACTATAGACTAGTTCTATTGCACATTAGTCTGGTATTTTTGATCTTGTATATATTTCTTAAAAGGTTTTTCTAATATAAGTTTTCGTCTGTACAATATTTGTTGTTTGTATATCTAGAGTTTCATAGCAAAAACAATTCCCCCCCTGGGATTATTAAAGTATTTCTGATTCTTATTGTGTTTCTGATGGCTCCCCCAAAGACTGTATGCCATGATGCCAATCCACTTTGTAGTTGGCTAAGTGAACTCACGCCATCATACTCCTCCAGCTGTGGGATGTTGCTTTGCTTGCAGAGGTTGTGTAGAATGGCACAGCTAGTGATGATCCTGCTTGCCTTAAAAATGGTTTCATCTGCCCAATGCTCCTTTCCCCCTTACAGTGAGTGTCAGTGGGCTTAGAGTGCCGATCCTCATCCATACCAGCTGGTGGCGGTAATTCATCATAACGTTGTTTGCCAACCACCATAAACACCAAGAAGAAGAAGAAGAAAAGGACCGTTGAGTTTGACAGCGGGACTTACAAACAGGGCATTGTTGGCTCCTTTGGTTTTTTTGAAACAGGCGAAACTGTGTTAAAAGAACTGCCTTTAATAAGTATGAGGAGGAGAAACAACAGTAACGCGAGCAGGAGAAGCTCGACAATTAGAAGACGCAGTGAAAATGTGAATTTCGATGAATTCGGCTTCGCTCTTATTAAACGAAAGGACCAAAAACTTCACCACCGATGTCATGATTACAGGTGCGGGCACAGACAACTAGTTCAACTAAGCTAGTTAGCTGTGAGGTTAGTCAGCGTTATCATGTCATGACCCAGAGCAATTAATGTTCTCGAGTACAGTTAAATAAACTCTTGTATTCACTTTTTAAAATTGTTGATGGCATTGTGTCAACGTAAGTTATAGCTAATTGCAGAAAGTGTAACGCTAGTGACATGCAAACATTTTAACGTTAGGTTGTAATTAGCAAAGACAGAAAATTAGACCGCTGTGTCTTGTTAGGTTTAACGTGTTAGCCTACTATTTAGCAATATGTGTCATAACTAACTTAGCATAGCTAAGTGGGACCAATATGATTAATACAACAGTTTTCAACAATATTGTTACAGTCTTTTTCCAACATTAATCATTGTTTAACAAATTACGCCAATGTTTTTATGTGAATAACTTAATACGCCGTAGTCACAACCGGTGTTATGTCGAGATGTGCTACCTGTCGAGATGTGGTTCTGCACATACGTGACAGCATTATTTGATATGCTCTATCCCAAATCAGAGCCCCTATCGGTTAGGGGAATTAGTGTATTGAAACACAATACCACATAAATCATAAATCAGACCTAAAGTATCAAAATATGCTCCCGATATTATTACAGTATACATAAAAGAATGAGAAGGGGTGTAATGTTAAGTAATTAAGTAGAGGGAGCATTATTTGGTCTATAATCTGCTATCCTGAAAAATGACAAAAGTTGTATTAAGATCTAGAGTATCAAAATATGCTCCCCATATTGTGACAGTACCCTAACCTGTTTTGTGTTGCAAAAACACAAGGATTAACTCTAAAGCTGTGGTGCAAAGTCCCCCGAATGATTTCAGCAATCACACGATTAAAAGCCAAAGTAAAATCCTATTATAATACCAGTCAATACTGAATCAGGTCAGCACAGACACATCAACAGACTCAGACACAGTAGTTGTTTTTACAGAAAAGGCCAAAATCTGCCTGATTCAAAAAGAAACAAAACAAAACTGATGAATCCGTTTAAGCTCACCATGTTGTGTTGTCTCTGTCAGCTACCCCCGACTGAGCTCAGTGAGGGTGAAAGAGCTGTGTGAGCTGCTTAGCTACTGGAATGGAGCCAGCTTTATCTGCAGGAGCCAGGTGAGACTTGTATAAACTACAAACTAAACAAAATGTTAATTTACCCTCATTCAGCAGTACCATTACCATCCGGTGATGTTTCATCAGACAGCTTGTTTTCATCACACTTTTTGCCGTGTTTTCAGGTTGAGCGATTTATCAGGATGGGTATTCCTCCAAGTCTGCGCGGTAGAGTGTGGAAGTGTCTTCTCAACATTGACAGTCTGAGAGAAACCAGTGACTTCAACTACCAGGTAAAAATGGAGGACGCCAAAAACAAATACATAGACTGCTGTAATTATTTACAACAGCCATATCTGAATCTTTCAAATATTCATTTACTGTGCCATGCTATAAGCATCAAATCAACTACTAAAATTAGCGGCCATTCTACAGTTTTGTTTTAGAGCAGTAACGATTAACAGGAAAACAAAAGATTAATTGCTTCAGCCATTAGTTTAGCAAAAATAGCATAAAAAATGAGAAACATTCCCTCGTTTCAGCTTCTCGGATGTGAGGATTTGCTGCATTTGTTTGTTTGAATTTTTTTGTATGGAATATTTTTTTGTTTTAGACTGTTGGTCGGACAAGACATTTGAAAATAGACCAAAAGATTAGGCTAATCAATCAATCAGAAATAAAAATGGCAGGTTAGTCAGTTGAAATCAGCAGATTAATTAATGATTTCAAAAATCTCAAAAAGGCCTCTTGTATGAAAGAGGTGCTGGGCTGGTTTTTGATTGGTAAATCCACTGCATTTATATAGCGCTTTACAACACAAGTTAGTGTTCACAGCTCATTTCTAAAATGGAGGCAGAGACTAGCATGTGAGAGGCCTCCTGCTTATCAGGAGCGATAAACATTCAAACACAGATTCACAGGAGCATTTTGGGTATTTCAATATGTTGTCCTAGGACACTTCATCATGTTTACTGCTGGGGTTGGGGATCTAACCACTGATCTTCCGGTTAGTGGACGACAGCTCTACCTCCTTAGCCACAGGTGGGATGTCAATCTACTACAGTGTTTAAAAGCACAGCTGTGGACTGTTTGAAAGCGGTCACTTTGTAAAATCTAACTTTTAATGAACATACTATCAATACAGACAGCAGTGAGACCACTTGTATTATGGTTTAGAATTTTATCATGCAACACCAAGGGTTGGCAAGCAGATGTTGCCATTTTGACTCAGGGCCTCATTTCAACCATCACTACCCATAATTTTATTGTAGTTTAACTATTCCAGGCTCTACATTTACATGTTGCTGGATATATCTTGGTCATTCATTCATAGCAGAAATGTTATTGATCGAATTCTAACAGTGGAATGTGTTGGGCTTTCTACAACAGAAGTGCTTGTTAGAGGTGCGAGGGCCCCTGGTGGACTTGGGTGTCAGTGAGTATGGCATCCTGTCAGCAATCACCACATTGAGCGAGACCCAAAACGATCTGGATTTGGACCACCAGCAGCCGTCCAGCTGCCCCGAGCCCAGATACTCTGTAGATGACATTTCACTCTTCAGACAGATCGCCCTGGACTTACGTGAGCTTTAACTTTGGCTAGTTCTCAGGACTGAATTCATGTGTTATCATCACACAACTTTCTTCTTTTCTGCTGGTGCACCTTGTCTGGGTTCAGTTACAGTTGAAGTTATGTTGTGACCACAGCACAGCTCTGAATAAATGAAAATGAGACACAGAAAACACCTGGTTCAGGCAGACTTAAGGTCTATTGTTGGAGGGAAAATAAAAATTGATTCAACCTGTTCCATAGAGCGTTCCTTTCCAACCCACCGCTCTTTGATGGGGGAGAGCCCAGAAGCCATTGAGGGTCAAGCTAAACTCTTCAGGATCCTCATTGCTTACGCCAAATACAACCCGCAGGTTGGATACAGCCAAGGTAATGGAGCACATGATTTTACTGTATTCATTGATATAACACACGTGGGATTCTAAGGAGCTATATAAAGCCAGTATAAAAGTGGCGCTTGGAGTGATTCTTATCAGCTTGTTGGCCCTGTTAAATGCCCATGGGGATAACCTTTATTGTTGTTTGAACTTAACTGTGTTCCCTCACTCAGCGTGTTTTCTCTTTCACTTATTCAGTTATTAAATGAATATATCTGCAGTACATAATCTGACCACCTGGTGGAAGCAGAGGACTGTTGATAGAAAGAGTTACAGCATCATGCGCTTCTCTGCTCAGGAGCCTTTCAGGAAAAATAAAACAGATCTTTACTAGATTAATTACACACACTAAAATAACAGAAATTCAATTTGGGCATAAGGATGTATTTATTTTTCATGACGTGTATTTGAATTTATTTTAGATGTTAGGCAAAGGTGGGAAATAGGCTAATAAAACAAGTAAAATCAGAGGGTGAAAATCTTATTGTGAAAATATCATTGGGGGCACAAGCATATTGGGTTAGGGTTAGAAACATGTACTAAGCCCACTATGGAAGAATCCTGTTTACGACAGTGTACAGTTGTCAAAAAGGACAAGTTATTTGAGACGATGTAGAATCTTTAATAATTAAAAGTTCTGAATGCACTCAATATTTCACATATTTCCCAAAGTATTGCATATGTATATTTAGTTACTTGC
This sequence comes from Echiichthys vipera, assembly GCF_963691815.1. Lineage (NCBI taxonomy): Eukaryota > Metazoa > Chordata > Actinopteri > Perciformes > Trachinidae > Echiichthys > Echiichthys vipera. Next base: position 27,343,016 of record NC_139832.1, on the reverse strand, counting down.
ATGTTTTCCTTGACTTTTTGTTTCTGGAAAACAGTGTGTCAGCTGTGATAGCCTGGCAAACCAGAGTGCCGAAAATTCAAATGAAACGTACGCTCTCTTTTCCATTCATACCCCTCTGCATTACAGTATGTCTTGCTCTGTATGCTGCTTCCATAGGACATGTATCATATTTTTGAGGAAAGAGTAGTAGCAGTAGTAATGATGAGGGCACATATGACTTGGCTGTACAAAGCACACTGAGGTTATGCTCTGCCGTCCTACTCTGTACTGCACCTGCTAATGAACTGTTTTCATTGTCTCAGCCGTTTGATACATGTTCAGTCCTGTATCTCAAATGGTTTTTGTGTGTGTGTGTGTGTGTGTGTGTGTGTGTGTGTGTGTGTGTGTGTGTGTGTGTGTGTGTGTGTGTGTGTGTGTGTGTGTGTGTGTGTGTGTGTGTGTGTGTGTGTGTGTGTGTGTGTGTGTGTGTGTGTGTGTGTGTGTGTGTGTGTGTGTGTGTGTGTGTGTGTGTGTGTGTGTGTGTGTGTGTCACAGGGATGTCCTACATAGCTGCGGTGCTGCTGATGCAGTTGGGAGAGGAGGAGGCATTTTGGGCTTTGACAGCCTTGTTGGATAAACCCAAATATCTGGCCGAACTGTTTGACCGCAGCCTCACCGGGTAAGAGTAGGCGTAAAAATGCTTGCATATAAATAATTAATACAAATATACTATGAATAATAACTATAAAGTAATTGTACAGAAGTTTTAAGAAGTACTACAAAGTACTGGATACAATGTCCTCTTAAATGAGCTGAATGAAACATTCAACAACATTTGTTCTTACGTTTTTTTTAAGGTCCTTTGTAATGCAATTAATCAGCAACTCATGACCACATCTGATGACCGTACTCCAAACTGGCTAATGCAAAGAAAGATTACATGTTTATAGAAAATGGGAAGATGATGTTAGAAAATATCACTGCTGAAATATTTATCCTAATTCAAGAGAAACAGCTGGGTGACTTATAGCAACATAAATTGATTGGGCTTCATCAGAAAGGTCTTCATAATACAGATTTGATGGTGTCATTCTGTATGGTCATATGACAGTGGTGTGTGTATATACAGGACTACAGATTAACCTTTTACATTGGTTGCATTGGTGCACATAACGCCTTCATATAGGGGCACCCGACATTTTTCAACATGCTTTTTCGGTGCAATAATACATAATACATTTTAAAAGCATTATATAATAATACTGTCTCACATGTTATTGCCAAGGTTGTGCTACCAGGTAAGATAATTATAAGTAGCCCTTTCAGAACCACATCTCAACTTCAATTGAAAGTGTTAAATTGTGTGTCTATGATAAATAAAGTGTTCAGAACTGAAGCAAGCCTCTTGTGTTTCTAGCTACAGTAGGACAGCAGGTCTAACCACTTTTCAGAAATAGTGTCGATTTCCTTCAGCCACTACAATGGTTTTATTGTAAGGATCCACCGGAAAGTATAGCTTTAAAAAAGAGAAAAAAATCCTTAATCATATCTGAATAACTATACAGTATATAGTATATTTGCATGTCTTATTTCTCCGTACACTAGACCAATGAAAATGTTTAGTCACACTTGACCGATTTTCGGTCGCGCATTGGAACCCTGATATGTAAAATGTTTACAAACGTTCTGCATCTGAAGTTCTTGTCATTAGACAGGATTAGCAACGAACACGATAACGTAATTCCCAAATTCTGTTGCTGTTTACTTTGATTTGGTGATCTCTGGCACAGCTCCACTAAAATAAACTGTCACTATATTTGGTCTAATCAGGGTCCGGCATCAGGGGAAGGTGTTTGAGCAGTTCCTGAAACACAGGAAGCCACAGCTCTCTCAGCACATGGTGAGTACTTTTGATCAGTCCGTGTGCATGCCAAGTAGGGAACAGAGAGTCGTCTTCAGTGATTGACAAATATCAGCAAAATAATTGATGTTAAAACACATTAAGAACTGCATTGATTGCACAGACATAGGACATCAGGAGATTACATTAGACAAACAAATGTGATAACAACTTGATGATAAACATTAAAATTCCACTGAAGGTGCTGCATTTTTCATATATGCCCCCAGATGTTTATGGGCTAAATGAATAAACCTTAGAAAATAATAAAGGAGGTCTAATGATTCTTAATTACAAACACTGTGATCAGTTAGGAATAGTTAAACATGTGTTTTTAATATTTATTCATTTATTTCGAGCATATATTCAATAAAATGTATGCACGTATGCAACAAAAAAATGACCACTTCAGTTGTTAAAAACATGGGGGAAAAATGGAACAAATTAAAAGAAAAGAAAAAAAGAAAAGAAATGACAATCTATTTTATAAGTGAATTGCCTTGAGTAACATGCGGAAAGGAGGAGGAAAAAGTCCTAATCCTAACCCTTAATCCAATAATTCCATAATTATTTTCAATAACTCCTCTATACAATTATAGCGCTTGAGGATTGCAGTCTGGAGCACTGATTTTATTTGCAAGTATACATTTTATCATGATATTGATCATGAGCAGACACTGAAAACTGTGAGAAGAAATGTTTGACTGAGAGGGAAAATGCTCCTAAAATAGCATGAACGCAAGAAAGATCTTGAAAATGTGTTTTTGTGTACGCATTTGTGTTTCAGGCCAGGTATGGCCAAGTGATGAGTAGTTCATCTGTGAGGGAGAGGCCACTGTAATGTATCCGTCAGCAACTGGGCCTCTTGTGTCACTCAACGCTGTAGGCTCTAGGCTCGTCATGTTCAGCAGTGTTACTGGTTGCAAGGGTCTCTTAAGTCTCAGTGTACTTCATCGGAAGTGCTTGAAAACTGCCCTTCGTCCTGTTCAAAAGTATTATTTTCTCAATTACAGTTTTGAAAATCATGACGCATCTTCTGAGCATTCCTCTTAGCCACATCGTAATTTCACAGTTCTGAATGTTTTGTTTGCATGCAGTCACTGCCATTTGTGCTGCTCAAATGTCTCTGAAGAGATTGTTATACTGTAGGAAAGCTGCTCCTTTTGGAGCCAACGTGCACACGCACACACACACACACACACACACACACACACACACACACACACACCCCCAAAGGGGTTTATTGTAGGCACAATAGTTACAGGAAAAGCCTATTACAGATCAGCGATCCACATTTCCTTTGTAACAGAGCTGTTTAGTGGATTTAAGGTAAGTGAGCTGTAAACAAATTATTGTACTTGGGCTGTACCCACCAGTCCTGAGACTGAACATGTTTTATTGTGTAAGACATATTTCCACTATGACAAGCAGTTAACATTACACACCAGACTCTTTACAGTATGTAACATAATTTAAGAACTTATTTCAACTAATTAAAATCAAAGTTTCAATACTAACTAAATTGAATACCTCTTTCGATTAGGAGGTCAGTAAGTATAGTCATGAGGGGGTGTCTTATTTTTAAAGGAGGGGGGGCAATCCCCCATCCCCCCACCCCCTCCTCACATAACCACATTTTGCCTTACAACATTCAAGTGAAATTTTATTTTTCAGAATTTCTGAAAATTGATAAGAAATCAAAAACTAGAATAGCAGGGTTGGAAAAGTGAGGAGTCCCCAGATTTAATACTTTGTCATCAGTCTGTTTGGATGTGTCTCTACCAGCTTTGTGCACCTAGATTGGGAAATATTTCCCCATTCTTCCTGCAGAACTATTGGAGTTCAGTCAGATTCTGTGGTGAGCGGGGATGGACTGCACTCTTCAATCCATCCACAGATGTTCTCTAGGATTCAGGTCAGGGCTCTGACTCGGCCACTCTAGGACATTCACCGTCCTGTCTTTTAGCCACTGTGTTGTTTTTATGGAGCTGTGTTTTGGGTCGTTGTTATGCTAGAAGGTGAACCTCCTGCCCATTTTCAAGTGTCTAACACATGGCTGCAGGTTTTCCTCAAGAACCTGGGTGGACTTGGCAGCATCCATGTTCCCTACAAATCCTGACCAACTGCCCAGTCCCTGCTGAAGAGAAACAAGCCCACAACATGGTGTGTGTGCTGATGGGGTGTTTGGGTGGTGTGCTCTGTTTGGTTTCTGATAAACATAGAGCTTGGAGTTCAGCCGAAAAAGTTCAGTGTTGATCTCATCTGACCATATAACCTTTTGCCACATGGCATCAGAATCTTCAATATTTTTTGGTATACTGTAAACAAGACTCAGTGTGACTTTTTTTTCAGAGGCTTCTTTCTTGCCACCCTGCTATACATGTAGAGCTTGTTGTCACATGCACAGATTGACCAACCTCTGCCATTAAGACTTGTTACTCCGTCAAGGTCACCATGGGCCTCTTGGTAGCTTCTCTGATCAATCTTTTCCTGGCTCGGTCCTCCAGTTTGGAGGGGCGGCCCGATCTAGGCCAGGTCTGGGTGGATCCATATGCCTCCACTTCTGGACAATACTCTGAACGGTCCTCAGAGGAAGAGTTAAAGCCTTTGAAATCTTTTTAGATCCTTCTCCTAACTTGTGCCTATCAACAACTTTATCCTGGAGCTCTTTCTAAAGCATCTTTCCAACCATGGTGAATTATTCTGTGTTACCATCCTCCATCCTCAAGGAACAGCTGATTTTATTCTGAAGTAAAATCAAAAACACCCCAGTTGATGTCAAGTGGAGGAAAATTAACTTGATGTGTAATTTGTAAGGTGATTGCTTATACCTGAGAATGTTTATAATGGTTATTCTGAAGGGACTCATTACTTTTCCAACACTGCTTTAAATAAAAATATATTTTTTTATGTAATATCATTTCAGGCTGCAAAACAAAAAAAGTGACTATTTCAAAAGGGTACAATGACTTTCTGTAGGCACTGTGTATGAGACATTCTGGTTTTGGAGCTGTCTGTCCATTCTTGATTAAAAGCTCTGTTTCTGCCGTCTACTCTTCTCCTAAAGCAAGGCATGTGAAATTACTTTTCTCTGACGGCTGTCTCTTGTGTCCTCTCTCCCGTGTGTGTGTGTATCTCAGTCACAGACTCGAGTCACAATATTTATCGGAACGGACAGATTTGCCTGGCTGAGTATCATCACATGAAGTGGGCCAGTGAATGTTCACATTTGTCCAGGTCATCGTTATCTCCAAAGCAATTTCAGTCAAAAGCAACTGGACTTGCATATTTGTCTAGGAAGACGTTTCACCTCTCATCCAAGAGGCTTCATTAGTTCATGTACACATCATGTACGTTCAGTCCCAGCCTGGTCGGATGTGTACATGAACTAATGAAGCCTCTTAGATGAGAGGTGAAACGTCTTCCTAGACAAATAGCCAAGTCCAGTTGCTTTTGACTGAAATTGCTTTGGGGATCACATGAAGTGATTTACAATGCCCACGAAACTCTGTAAGCAAAGTAAACCAGTGTCCTAAAATAGTGATAGACCAAATTACTGATTAGCCAAGTAATCCGGGCGACTAATACCATTTTGAAATTTACAATGCCGATATACAAAAAATGTCTTCAGGAAGCTTTCAGGGTGGCTGCTGAAGAACAAAGTCAGCGCTCCCCTTTGTGGCAATTCCATCGTTCTATGGTTAGACATCAGTGTCAAGGTTGCAAGCCTTCAACTAGCTGAGCCAGCTGACAGGGCCCATTCCGACTCCTAATGAGTAAATGTATAAAACGTTAGCATTTTCAAAACTAAGACTACAACTAAACACAGACCAAACATACCAACTAAGACTACAACTAAACACAGACCAAACAGAGACAATGCAGACCATCACAGTAATAAAAACATGCTTATTTATGTTCAGCAATTTTGTCTCTCATTTGCTATTCTTATTAAATTAAAGTATTTCATCAGATGCCAAAAACAACAACATGATATATCAGCTATTGGCTGCCCTGCTCTCTAAATATTGGAAATAGGTAGAGGGATAACAGGTTAACAAGGGGGTGCATTTTGGTCATTTTGCCAATAAGGAGGATGGCGTCCCCCTCAGACCCCCCCACACCTTCTGAGTGTAGTTGACAGAAACTGGCAGAGAAACAAGTGTTGGATACATATTTGGTCCCTGTTTTCTCAACCTCACTGCAGGAGTCAGTGGAAGTCGCATCGGTCCACTTTGTGATGCCATGGTTCCTCACTCTCTTCACTTCCCTGCCCTGCTGGGACTCTGTCCTGGCTGTCTGGGATCTCATCATTCTGCACGGTATGTGTACACAAACGCACAAGTGACATGATGAATCACACTGGCATGACTGTGTCCTTTTCTCACATTCACCCAGTGGGGAAGGGGGCAACAAAATACTTTCAATACATGGTGTTTAATTTCCAAGATAATAGCTATCTCTTTATTAGTTTTTTATTATTAATGCAAGCATAAATCAGTTTAGTCCAGTGCCAGGGAAATGATTAATGGTCTAATTGAACTGGTTAATGGGAAGATGGCTCACATCTTGAATAGTTTTTTCGCCTCTCTATGTCTCTCTGACTCTCTCTTACTGATTTGACTGCTCTTTTGTATTATCAAAACCTTGTGTCTGTACAGCAATACGTTTTGGAAATCCTGCTGTCTCTCCTCAGGCCTGTCAGCTGTGTTCCGTACTGCTCTGACTATTATGGAACTGTTGGAGCCTCGACTGATGGACCTGAATGACGAAGGAGCAGTATTACCCCTGCTGTTGAGAGTACCTGTTGATGTGTAAGTAAAGTGAGGCAGAACATGGGACAGCTGTTAATCAACACTGCCTTGTCTGAGGACATAGTGTTGGTTCTGTGCTTCCAAACACAAAATAAATAACATAATATATGAATAAATATACAACTGAGTGGTTAAATGATATTGATCAATTTCGTTCTCCAATTTTTATTGGGCTGTCCATAACTCACATTTTAGTTTTGAACCCAATACATAAAATATGTCGCCTGAGACCCGCATCCATGAGTATTGTCCCAGACCCCCCTCATGAATGTGATGAAAGGGATGGGTCCTTCTGAAGAATGTGCAGCACAGTTCTCAGCTCAGTTTTTAGACTCAGTCCTAAATAAAACCCCAGGCAGTTCATGAATATCAATCGGCTCATCAGGACTGGACATTTTTTTGACACCAAGCATTCCAGGAAAAGTAGAGTGTCATTGTTTTGCTGTGTCTTTGTACATGTTTGGATTAAACATCCTTTATGCCAAATTAGTTTCTTCAATGGCAGCCCACGCTGCTTTCAGTGGGACCCCTCTGTCTGTCTCTCACCATGTTGAATATAAATGTCACATGCCGACGGACATGTTTTGTTGACATGGAGCTGTAGTTATGGCAACTCAGCAGGGTCACTGGGTTTGTGTATACCGCAAGTGTGTGTGTGTGAGTGTGTGTGTGTGTTTATGTGATGGACTGGTAGACTTATCCAGTTTATCATATTTGCTTTAGTAGATAAGTTCCCTTCAACTACTTAGATTTCACGCTCATATGTGCTTCTCATTGTAGAAAAGGCCCCACTGTTTGGACCTAAGCTTGTGTACCTTGGACACAGATCTGTGCAGCAGACTCCAGATAAATAAAGGGTGTACAGCCAAGTGGTTTCCATAAATGCAGTTGTGTCACAGGCAGTGATAAAGCACTTTATCATGAGCCAGAGCAGGGAGAAGGCGTGCTAGGTACGCACCAATGACTTGCAAAGTGGATTATGAAGGACAAATCTTTAGGATTATTGTGGGGAACAGCTAAACAGCTGTTTTACTGACCTCTTGATTTTTGTTTTTCTCAATTATTTTATAGCTTACTCATAACCACTTAATAGCACATAGACAGGTTCCTGCAATAACCTGTTTTCTCTGTTACTTCTTCTGTTTGTAAACGCATGTTTCAAGGGCAGCACTGACAGTCCTGTTCTGTTCAAGCTCTGGTGTTCAGTGGGCAGCCTGCCACCACATCACATTGAGAAGTCCTTGTTGCCTGCTTGGCATCATTATGAAAGCCTGGTCAGAAGTCAGCACTAAGTGGTCCGACTGTCTCCCAGGGCTGGATCCCCTTACACTGGGAAGATACTGTTGAAGACATAGGGGGAGAGAGTGAGTGTGGTAAAAGAGAGAAGGAAGATTAATTCACTAATTGGGGAGGGGGTGGGGGGACTAGAAGAAGAGAGAGAGAGATGATGGTCCCTCCCTCATTTGAGGCGAGATCTTCAACCTCTTAATTTTCCTCAAGGATCTCTGCTCTTTTACTCTCTGTGAATGGTATAAATACAAGTTGTCATGCACCCATATAGCCCATTGTGATTAATGGTTGGTTGAGAGGCTCATCCATCTCATGTGTCTGTCTGTCTACACTGCGGTGTCAGTCAGCAGTCACCTCAGTCATATGTTGCAACAATGACTCCCAGCACACCCTACGTAATGAATGGACACTCTATGAATGGATTTATTCAGCTTCTGTCTGTCTGTTCTTCTAACTCTTTGCTGGTTTTCCTTTCCCCCATTCCTCTTTTAAACTTTTGGTCTCAGTATAGTAGGGCTGACATCTTGTGGTCAGTTGGTTCATATGCTCTTGTTCTTGGTCAGGCGATTGCTGGTGTTACTTTCATGAAGCTGTGTGTCAGCCAAAAGCATTTTATTCCAGATAAAAATGCCAGGTGAACTTCTGAAAACGCCCAGCGAGGGCGATTGGGAGATGCAGCAAGATTTCTTGAGCCCACAAATATCGATTGATCTTGTGATATTACATTACATTTAATTTAGTTTAGCTGACGCTTTTATCCAAAGCGATATCCAAGAAGTGCATTCAACTATTATGGTACAAACCAGAAGAGCTAGAATAAAGTATGTAAGTGAGAATTTGATGGGAATGTATGAGGTCATAAATGTCCATCTACCACTAAGAATGATTAAGGTGTACTTTGTCCCGCCTTTACTGGTGAAACAAAGCAAACAGGAGACTCAGGAAGATGTCAATCATTCACAGTAGACACACCCACACAGTCCTGAGAAGAGGTCTGATCAACCTGTTAACCGAAAACACCTGTGTGGGTGTTCAGAGGCTTTACCTTTTTAATCTAGTTCTAACATCAGGAACAAATCTGAAAAAATGAAATTCCTCATAATTCTGCGTTTGCTTTTAAGAGACTTAAGCAATCACCTGACACAGTCGTAAAATACAAATTAAAATGTTTTTTATTGGCCATTTTAAAATTGTGATGATAGACTTTGAAAAATACTGTACACTGTAAAGATGAAAATGAAGACAGAAACTAAAAATGAAATTTGATTATGTTTCACGGTAAATTATAAAAACAGTTTATCTTTAATCATGATTTGCTGTACAACCTACAACATCCATTGCCCCATTACTGATTTATTTCCCTCTCTTTCAACACCTATGTTTCCTTTGGTGTCTATACCTCCTGTGCCCAGGCCTGTCTCTCTCTCTCTGTCTCCCCCCTTATACCCTCATCCCACTCACTCCCTATACACAAACTTTTTCTTAATGCCCTCCACCATTCCTGTCTCTTTCTCTTTTGTTCACCCCCTCCTTCGCAGCAGTCACTTCCCATAAACCTCCCTGGGCTGCCCCTCCTCCCCTCCTATATGCCTTTTTCCATTCATTCATTTATCCTCATTGACACACTGACACCCTCGTTCAGCTAGAGGGGTGCACACATCATTTGTTTACTTCACACTGACAAGGCTGGCTTCAGAGAAGTCTCTGCTTACGTTTTTTATTCTTTCTCTTTCAAACCTTCCCAAATGTATCTAGGGCATTTTCTCTTCTGCCTTTTTTAGTTCGGTTTAATCCCCTTGGTGCCTTGATGCGGTTTGTTTGGGCAGCTCTGAACACAACCATTTCACTCGGGTGCAGACCAACACAACCGAACCAAAGCCACCTTATGGAAGAGGACAAAGGAACTCTGGTGCGCTTCAGTATGGTGCGTTTGTGGTGAGAATGTGATTGACCCAACTACCAGGTGTACTACTCATGTTTGCACCTTCTGTAGTCAGGTCTGCTTTGTGATGAAGCAGATATCTTTATACAATATACAGTACATCCATGGGTAAAACATGCAAACTCTAGCAACTTGCATAGTTGCCGTAGCTTGCTGGAGAATTGTATAGTAATGTTTTTCTAACAGTAATATAATGTGATCAAGCTAGCTGTTACTCGCATCAAGGTGGTGAAACCAGCCGCCGCAAAAGTCTCGGTGAGCAGAGCAGACGTATGAATGTTGTTTGCAAAGAAACATCTGGAAGCTTATTTAAATACACTGATAGAGGAGGTCTGTAGAAAGAAAGGAAATGACTTAAAACATTTGATTTTAGCGCGGGAAAGTTGCCACAGACACTCAGATCGTATTTCTCAGCAAAACGGCAAATAAAAGCACTTTCATTAGTGGGTCCTATGCTCAATCACCATTGTTTTAACTCACTATTTGATAGATGGTAACTTAACAGACTACTAATCTTATGGACTTTAACTTTAAAACTCTCAAAATAGCACTAAAAAACTGGAATCGCTTTACTAACATTTTGTTAAGAAACTAATGTTTTTATTGCACCACAGATGGGACACATCTTTCTTCTTTTTTTTTTTTGAAAATCAAACAATCTTAAATAATGTTGTCGTAAATCATGTCCCCCTCATTACAAATGTAATTTTGTAGCTGAACAGACTATATAATTAGACTTATATTTGTTGTTGTTGTTGTTGTTAATGTTTTGGTTAAAAAAATACATCCACAGTGTATATGCAACAAACACTTTCACTTCCTACTTCTTAGGCTACATCAAATGAAAAGATTAATTATCCGTAACAATAAAATAAATTCTAATTGTGTTCAACTGTTACTTATTGGCTGAGGCCAAATAATGTTTCGGTTAGGGGAAAAACTAAAGTCAATTCTCCGGTCAAGTCAATTGTGAGGATATTAATGGAAATTAACCACGGTTCACTTATTGTGAGTGTTTTGAAGATTGTCCCATGTCTACCCTCTGCAGAGCCCAGTACACAGTGCTGGTCCCTGCCCTGTGGAATACTGACGTCCAAGACTGGGAGCTTAAATGTATGAACAGTCTGGTGTTGGATGAGTGCCACCATGGACCCAATGCAGGTACCACACACACACACACACACACACACACACACAAACACACACACACACACACACACACACACACACACACACACACACATACACACATACACACATACACACACACACACACACACACACAGCTGTTGTTCTTATGCAGAAATTATGCAAAGGGACACACTGGGGACCTCTCAGCACACAGTCGCTCAAACTCTGGTCACTCATTCGGGCTACATCACTTAACCTTGGCACACATGCTGATCCTGTTACACACATACACACAGTTTTGTTCTGGGTCTTACTGTCAGTGTGTTTGTTGGTTGGACCTTGGGGAAGACATCTCCAGCTTGTTCCTGAGAACACTGTAACCAAAGGAGGAAACAATCAGCCCTTGTTCAACTCGTTCCGTTAGTTTCTTCTGTTTACAACTGCCTGGTAGTATGCCTGCTTTTGTATTTACATAATTTTACTGCTTTAATAAGCATCTTGTCATCTAATCTTTATATTCAATTATTTAAACCAGACTTTACAAGACTTTAAAACAAGACACCAATTACCAGGAAGGGGAATTCGCTGGTTCGGTTCAGACACCTCAACAGAGCCAAAGGTGTTGAGTTTGTCTTATTGTATTCTGGCTCAACAACAATAGATGGACCTTAAAGAAAGCGCCTTTACCTTGGCTGCGGCATCAGTTGACAGTTTCCAAAAGACCATCAGCTTGACCCTGCACTTATGACAGAGTCCATGTAACTGTGTGTGAGTGTGCGTGTGCGTGCACGCACGCACGCGTATGTCTGTGTCTTTACCTTCTATAACTTGACAGATCAAAGGAGCTTTTATCTTTTGAAGGTTGTTCAGATATCAGCTCCTCAAGATCTGGAAACCCCTCACCGCTAGAGTCTCATCTTTACAAAAGATTGGAATGCTGTGTGTGTGTGTGTGTGTGTGTGTGTGTGTGTGTGTGTGTGTGTGTGTGTGTGTGTGTGTGTGTGTGTGTGTGTGTGTGTGTGTGTGTGTGTGTGTGTGTGTGTGTGTGTGTGTGTGTGTGTGTGTGTGTGTGTGTGTGTGTGTGTGTGTGTGTGTGTGTGTGTGTGTGTGTGTGTGTGTGTGTGTGTGTGTGTGTGTGTGTGTGTGTGTGTGTGTGTGTGCGCGACATGGTAGAGCATGAGAGGTTTCCTTTCAGGGCAATTGGAAGCTACAAAAGCATGTTTTATGGATAATAATCCATCACTGTGTGTGTGTGTGCGCGCACACCTGCGTGTGAGTCAGGATGAGTCATCCTTATTTGCTGTCCTGTCAGACTGTCTAGCCCTCAAGGCAGCAGGGGAAACGAGCTGATTCATTCGCTGCATCCCTGACACAATCCAGCCGTCCTCTGTATTCTTTCTCACACACTTTCACTCACTCTCTTTGTCGTTGACATCCAGCCCTAGAGCTGCACGATATATTGTTTGACCATCAGCATTGCAATGTATGCATGCGCGATACTCACATCGAGGACGTACGTAAGATGTCGATCAGGCAAATTTACTATGGCAAAAGGGAAACTTTCACGGTTCTCTTTTTCCATCACTAATTCAGTATTTCCCATTGATTACCTACAGTCTAGGTAGGCCCGTTTCATGATGAACCGAAAATATTTTTACACTTCTCAACTCTCTATGCGGTTTGCCCAGGGATTCAGCTTAGACCACAGCTGCTTAGTGCGGGGGGATCCCTCATCTCCCCAGCTCTGCTTCGCTGGGCAGTTTTCCTCCGAGGCAGTGCACGGAAAGGCTTGGGTTGACAGCACCACATGCCAGCACATTACTGCTTCCTGGGGCCGTGCTGTGGCCTTTCTCTGGCAACCCACCAGACCCACCTTGAAACACAGACCCAATCTGGCTTACCATGCTTTGTCTGTGTGAATTTTTTCTCTGTGCCACCACCATTCATATAAAGTAAGAACTTTATTAATCCCACAGTTGGGAAATTTACTTGTTACAGCAGCTCCAGAGTTGCCTGGTTCCAGACCTTAGAATCTGCCAACTCCACAGAGGAACTAGTTGAAAATTCTGTCTGATATCAGGCCAGCTCAAGAGTCAAAAGAGCCAAGGAAGAAAGTGATAAATAACAATTAAACAAGACTAAATAAAATAACATTTCTCACCTTTCACTGAGATTAAAGAGCACAAACTCACCTTCTGTAGGTTTTAAACTTGGCTTCAAAAGGTTTGTTGCTTGTTCCTCCGCCTGCACGGCAGCTGTAGTCCGCTTGAATTCACCATTTCCTGACTATGAATATGTTAAAATGTCCTTACAATCTTCTTCACATAAAACGAAGCACCTAGGGGCTCCTTCCTTTTGGAATGTATTTGGTAAGCGACTTGAATGGACTTAAATACCCGAGAAGCTGATACCAGTTTCTTTCAAAACACTATTTTAGTAAACTCCGGGTCTGCTAACTATGTTGATGGTGTTCTATTTTCTGTGTAGGGACTCTTATCATGCTACTGCAGAGGTTTGGTGTTATTATGAGCAGTATTAGTGGTTAAAAAAGCAGTTTTAATTCCGTAATGCCCCGAGTTAATCACTGTTAGCGACTCTCCCGTATTTCTCCGTTAATGGTTATTACATGAAAAAAATATCTCAATGGCTTATTTGATGTATATAAGTGCAGAAAAAAGACCATGGGAGGATTTTGTGCAGGAATTACACTTTAATACTTTCTATTCTGAAATATTATTTTTTATTGTTCAGAATTTGATAGAATATTGGCGGTGGCATGTTTTTTAAAATAACCACGGCACTTAAACTTTTTTTTTGTTGTTGTTGTTTAAAAAACAGTGAGCAAAATTACACTTTCCGATCCCTCACAGTTATTGGTGTTAATCTGGCACCTGGTGACACCCTATTTATCTGCAGCTCTCCTGGTTACTTTGCAAGATGGCAAGCTGCTCTAAGGAGACTGAAACCCTGAGACAGCAGGTTGTACAGCTGAAAGCCAAAGGGATGACCCTCTCAGCCATCAGAGAGAGGTTTGGTGTTCCAAGTCTGTGATTTCAAGAAGATTGAAACTTTACAAAGACCCTTGAAAAGGCCGTTCGTCTACTTAAAACAAGTGCACAAGATGACAGGATTATGCAAAGACTCTCAACTGGGAATCAGTTCAACACTGCAGCTGGAGTTGCTCGCCAGTTCAGTGCTGAACAGGGCAAGGATCTGTCTCTACACTCAGTGTCTCACTGTTTAAGACTTTTTGGACTGAAAGCCCACTCTGCAGTGACCAAACCTCTCATCAGCAGAAAGAATAAAAAGGCTAGACTTGCCTTTGCTGAGACGCATGCTGTGTAGACAGTGGAGAACTGGTCCAGAGTTCACTTCAGTGATGAGAGCAAATTTAATTTATTTGGAAACATTATGTAGGGCGTAGCACTGGGGACTGAACCCAGAGTGTGTTAAGAAGTCAGTTACATTTGGAGGAGGAAGTGTCATGGTTTGGGGGATGTTTTCTGCAGCAGGAGTTGGGCCTCTTGTACAGCTACATGGCAGGGTGAATGCAAATGTATATGTGAACTTCTTTCAGCAACATGCAATAACTTCAATTCAACTGTCTCCAATCAGTTGCAATTTTCATGCAATATAATGCCCCCGTCACACTGCAAAATGGGTTAAGTAGTTCCTTGAATCTAAGAATATTGAAACAATGAAATGGCCAGCCCAGAGTCCAGATCTAAACCCTATAGAGAATCTCTGGAAAATCCTTGGCAACAAAGTAATGTCTAAGAAACCCACTCCAGTTACTGAACTGTGGAAGAGACTGAAGAAGAATGGACCAAGATCAAACCAGAACAGTGTGAGAAACTAGTGATGTCCTGTGGGCGCAGATCTGCTGAAGTCATTCAAAGCTCTGGCCTCTACACTTCCTGTTCAATTTTGAATCCACCTCTTAAAACCATAATTATGATGCCATGGCTCTACACATTATGCATTTAGACCAAAACACAGTACAACTGAGCGTTGCATCACCTTAACATATAGTCAAGTACAACAGAGTTAAATTACTCTACTGAGTTTTATTCACTCCACCAACAGTATGAGCTTTAACAAGTTTGTTCACAAAACAGCGCAGAGCGCACTGTCAAATCAATTCAATCAACCAATCAATCAAGTCGCAGCCGAAGCAGCATCACAGAAACATTCGTTAATATATTTTTTAACAATAATATTAACTCAGCAAAAATAAAGAAAGCTGCAAAAGTCCCCAACTCAAATACAAAAATAACTCAACTATAAGCTGTACTGTGGCGTTCATTTACTCCATGTATTCCACCACAGGCTCACGCGCCATTATATATCACACAAAGGCATCATTTCAGAAATAAATAAAAGGCTTTTAAGGTATAATACAAAGTTGTATTAAGTCCACCAACACTACAGCAATGAGCTTTAACAAGTGTGTTCACCAAACAGCGCATCATCACACACAAACCAGCAGTGTCATAGAAACATGTTTGACGCACACACACACAGTTCACTGAAAAATAAACAATTTACAGATTATTTGCCAACTTTGGTTTTTAATATTTATTTAACATTACTAAATAAAATGGGGAAAAGGCATACAAATCTAATAAAACATAAAGTGCTTTGTACTCACTCAGATCAAGTGTGTTTGAATAATGCTGAGTTAGACTTGCTAGCGTCTGGGTCGGACGGCCTCTCTTTACAGTGTCTAGCTTATCTTGAAAAGTTTTTCTAGAGAATGGCGTTGTAATTAAATCTGCGATCAAATCGTTATCTTCGCCTTCTTCAGCCATTGTGGGTTGAATAAACTAAGACAACTTGTCGCGCTACACAAATTAGAAATGTCCTTATTTCCCGTTTATCACATTGACATTTGTGCTCAGGTCTGCTTTGCATAGCTCTGCATAGCTCTGCCTCTCTCTAGCGCGTATCCAATCAAAAGACGTGCACGCGATGACGCTGTAGGATAAAAACTCTAACATAAACGCCCCCCCCCCCCCCAGATCTCGACCCGGGGCTGGAAGCAGAGCAACCAACTTAGGAAAGCTATGAAATGAAGAGTATAGACTATGGGGAACAATTTAATACATATTTGTGGAAAGAATATATATTTAAAAAAAATATTCCTGATTATGTTTAGGCCAGCAGAGAAGGCCTTACTGGCCTTGAGGGTCCACCACTGGTATATATACAGTATATACTGTATATTTTTTTGCTATGGTTTCATGTGGTGCATGTATTGTGAATGGTATTGTTTACAGGTGTTTCAGTTGTGACAGTTAAGTCCCTGGTGCCCGTCCAACAGCAGGCTGAGTCAGCAATAAAGGACAAAGTTGAAGTGATTTCAGTTTATGCTGAGTCAGGCTGAGAAGCTCCGAGTGCAGGTAGATGTGTCCTTCTCTCCTCAATACGGGCTACTTTCCTATTGTATTCCTCCCCCCACCTCCTCTTTTTCTTTCCCCTACTCTTACTCTAAACACCTTTCTCTTCCCTCCCTGTCCCCCTGTCCTTTCTCATCCCTACATTTTTCTTCTTTTTAATCAGCTCTCTTTTCCTCTGTTACTTCCCTCCATTGTGTCCTCATCTCATTCTATCTGTTCCTTCTGCCCACTTTTGTCTCTTTTTCCCTTGACTCCTCTGTTAGCAAATGCCAGTGTCCTGTTCTCCTCAGCAGGCACCCACGATACATTTTTACAGTTTTCATCCTGTCCGTCTGCTGCTTGAGCCGTTGCAGTGACTCGGCATTGGTTTTATTCAATGCCCCTAAACAGCCTCCTACAGCCACTATTCTGCTTTCATACTTTATACATAGTAGATTTTATGATGAACTTAATGATGGTTTATAGGACGATGATAGGATATTTTATAAACGATTTATGACAGTTTTGGCTTTGTATAATTTGTGCTGTCATTTATTGATGTACTGGGCCAGCAAGTTGACCAGCTGGTTACTTTGGTTGTCCAACTGGAGGCTCCACACTACTCCTCAAAATAAAATGGAGGAAAAAGTGTTTTGCTCATCATAGTGTATGCACATCTTTCCTTTCTCTTCCCATCAGGGAACTCACAAATATAAATTTTATCCCCTTCTTCACACCACTTCTGGTTGTGTTCTCCTAGTGTTACCTTGCTTGGCAGCTGGATTCTTGCAATATCATGAGCTCACACAAGAATCACATATCATATGGAAATCCATCTTGTCAGGGTTTGAGTAATTGCATTTGCATTACGTGATCACAGTGATGTGACCAATCAGCATCCTGTGAGGAGCTACTGGCAGTTGAGAGGGGCCCCGTTGGGGACAAGCGGTTGAAGATGGATAGATAGATGGATGGATGAAGATGTTAGTGTCGATGCTGCAATAACATCAGTTTTATAAGAATTGGAAAGTTATTTCTTCATCGGAAGAAGAGCAAAGAATGTCTCTAAAGTATTTTCTCCATGGGAAAGATGTGTTGGTTTTTGTCCCGACTGATTCAGCCCAGCAACTAATGATTGCTCATCAATTTGCGCAGGTGTGTGCATCCACAAGCGCTCATAGTTTTTTGAGTCTAATAAATTAATATAATAAATTCACAAATTGTAAATAAAGGAATATTCTTACGCATTTTCTTTATTTAAATGCAAAATACAACCGTTCACCTTCTGAAGTTTGCCTTTTTTCTTTCACCAAACTAACAATATCTTACTTACCTTAAGTCACTGTAAAACACACAATTCAAACTGGACAGAAACAAAATAAAACTCACCAAACTCACCAACAATCACATGGTTTGGTCAAAATAATCCCTTTATTCACAGTTAGATGTGAAAATATGCACACACTGTTTTTCCCGACTGTCTCTCTCTGCAGCTCTCCATCGCTCTATGCAGCCAGTCCCAAACAACAACAACCTCCAAGCCATACCTTAGTGCTATCGCTCAACCGTTTTCTGTCCATCTGTTATTTTGCTCCAGCAGACCCACTGCAGTTGTTGGTCTGTCTGTCTGTCAGAACAATGACCACACATTTTCCCCTGTCTTTGTTTCCTTTACCAAGGATAAATGGATCTGGCCCAGAACACTTACTTAGTGTTGTGCATCTTTAATGCTTTTGCTTCCATGTTTCAGATAAACATAACGGACGTAGATATTTTCAAAATGTAGGTTTCTTGCAAAATTCCGACAAAGGCAAATGAGAAAATGCACTGAGAAAAAAACGTGCTTTGAAAATTGAGCAAATAGTCCATGTTGGAACAAGAAAGGTCAGGTTAAAAAGAGGGGTCAAAAGAAATTGGCCAAGGTTCAGAGCTTCAGCAACAACACACAAACAAACACATTACAAGAGAGGCGATGAAGGATGTTTCAAGGGTCATGATGTGGAGTTTATGACATACAGAAGGTGTTCTCCTAGTAACAGCACCGTGGGTGCCCTGAGGGTCGGTGCAAGGGGTCACAGACACACACAAACACTTAGGTGAAACGATAAGTTTTAATTCAGCTGAGGGTTTACAGCTTCTGGTCCTTTCCAGGCTTGTCAGAGCATCCTTTCAGGCTCTTAAAGTTACTACAAGGAACTTTCATTTAGCAGCCCCTGTGGACAAACACAGTAGTGTTTCCATGAGCGATGTCGCTTTTTATCTTAAAGATCTGCAGGTGCAAGATTCTCTTTAGATAACCTGCTTTGTCAGGGTCTGACAGACGCACTCTGTTTCTGGTTTTCCCGTGCCTCCCTTCCCTCCAGCGGGCC
Source organism: Echiichthys vipera (assembly GCF_963691815.1). Lineage (NCBI taxonomy): Eukaryota > Metazoa > Chordata > Actinopteri > Perciformes > Trachinidae > Echiichthys > Echiichthys vipera. Next base: position 27,324,213 of record NC_139832.1, on the reverse strand, counting down.
CAGCAACGCAGCCTGGTCCTTCAGCAGAGTTATCATTGTTGGAAGCTGGCGCTGATCTCCAGGTCCTATAGCCACAGATGGACCCTGCTTCCCCGCTGCAGCTTCTCTGTCCGCCGGCACTAGCACTTTTTGACCAACCGGTTCTGTTCAGAATGATTTGAACCTTGGTGCCATCTAGCTAACCAGCCCACGTTTCCACCTGTTTTGCATAAAACCATTGTAATCAAGGATACAGCAGCAAGCAGCAACTGAGGACGTTGCACAATGCACACCACAGATTGAACCACGGTTGAACCAGTTAGCACTGAAAAAACAGCTTTCAATTGGTTCCAGTTTGGAACCAACTTCTCAGTTTCTGAAACTATTTATTTTTAGTCCAAATGCTCAGAACGGTTCAAAATCTGGTGCGTGAACTAGAATGGAACCCATATGTTATGTACAGGTCATGTGTGGAAGATCTTCCAGCACTCGACCTCCCTCTGGAAATCCCACTGCTGGTTGAAGGCAGCAGCAAAGCTGGATCTTGGTCCGGATGGCTAGAGGTCCCACTGGGGTCCAAGGGGAAGAAGGTTCTGGCAAAACTTACATGCCATAATTAGTTTCATCTGATGAATCGGATCCGGTGGCAGGCATTACGAATACCTATATAGAAATAGCCAATATTCTCACTGATGGTCTTGTTTGCTTATTTAGGTCATATAGAGGCTTCAGTATTAAATTGAGACCGTTTCATAACCACTGAAATATTTTGGGCTTCAACATCAAAGCAACATGTGGTCAGTTAAATAAAATGCCTGATGAAATAAACAACTGTATAACTGTACAGTTACTTAGAGTTAAGCAGAGTAACTCAACTTAATATATAATCTTTGTAGATCTGAAAATTCTAATGATCTTCACAATGGTGCGATGTGATTCTGCAATGGAACTAATATTAGTTCAATTTAATTGTTCCGCCAACTTTGAATTGTTTCAGTAGATCTAAACTATTGATGAGACAGGTAGTAGTGGTCGAAATTATGTATTTTGCTAGCATGCCCTGTCCAAAGTACAGGTTAAATCTAAGGGGTAGAAAATATCTGGACCATCTTTATTATGGTCTTGTAGTCTGAGGCCATTGTTGGGGCTGGATTGCATCTATTAGTCCCACAAGAATGTCACCTTTCTAACCTGGATAAGGCTTCTTAGCTGTGGGCACTTAGCCTACCTATGACCCCTTAGTTGGACCTGCTTTCTAGTAAGCTTTGAACTTTGTAAAGGTTTGTTGTAAGCCCCCTTCCCTCTCCATTTGTTTCTGTTGGCTGAAGTGGAATGCCACCTGCTTGATCGGCCCTGGTCTAACCCCAACCCTCATTAGACACCTCTCTTGTGAGTGGGACCTTTACTGCTATAGTTTACTGAAGCACAAGGAGGCCTTTAACAGATTACATTTCTATAAATATATAATACAAGGGTTTCACTCTGTATGAGCTGAAATCACTTTGCTAGGCTTGCTGCAGAATCACAGGGTCAGAGTGCTTGTTTTGTATAGGTCTGTGATAGTAAATTCAC